>NC_041385.1:527938110-527940968 GCF_002162155.2 Triticum dicoccoides | reverse complement strand
CCCCGTGGGTCGCGCCCACCTGTGGGCCGGCCACCTCACCGACCGGCCCAGCCCGCATCCCCTCTGGCCCGCCTTGTCTTCCGTCCTGCTAGGCCGAGCCCATGGTGAGCAGCCTGCCAAACCCTTGCCCCGAACGCTGCATAGTTTCCCCACGCTCACTGTTTTCGTGGTAAAAAAAACTGCTAAGTCCCTTTTTCTGTCATATTTTGGTGCCCACTTTGACCTGTCATATCTCCGTGCATATAGCTTCATTTTGCGTGTATAATATATCAAATTGTTCATCATAATGTACTCTTAATTTTGTTCCATTGTGCCATCTTTGTTTGAGGTCATCTTAATGCCCAAATCTCTGTTGCAAGAGTGATATATAATGTTGTCTGCTGCCTGTTAACAGAACATGCTCATTGGTCATTTTTGCCATGTTTGATGTGTGCATCCTATGAGCTTGAGTCATACATGAGTTTTGAACTACATTATGCCATCTTTACAGGGGTGCAATCCATGTATTTTTGTGAGTTGTGTTGTGAGTGCATTAAGCTTGCTAAGTAGGGTGCTTGCTGTTACTATTTTGCTAGGCCAAATCTGTTATTTCGTGATGCTATGTAAACCTACTGCTACAAGTTATTCTATGCATAATCTGGAGATGTTCAATCAGGATGTTTTTTTATACATGTCATTATATATCCATCCATGCCCCTGGTTGCATTTATGGCTTGCCGTAGATTGTTGTAATCTTGCTCTCAAGTTGCTAAATAATGTTGTTGTCAGCCTGTTAACATGAAGTTCAGTTTTGCCATGTGTTTTGCTAGTGATACATGCACCCTATGAACTTGCTCTTGCCATGCTTAGCTTCATAAACATGTCTTCTTATTGTTGGTTGCCTTGTAATGCCATGTATTGCTCCGTGGTGAGTGATACAAGCTCACCAACATGCCTACTTATCGTTGTTCCTGCCATGTTTGAATCTGTCATATAACTTGCCATGTTTACATGGGTGCCATCATATCTTCTGGTCCTTTTTGGCTAATGCTCAGTAAGGGACTTTTGTTCTATGCGTTTAGTAGATTCATTCCATGCCTTTGTTTGCCATGATAAGTTACCGTAGCATGTTGTTTGATAGCTCTAAACATTGCAACCTGATGTTATTTCTGCAAAGTCTGAAACTGTTATTATATGCAATCTTGCCATGTCCTTTTGAGCATTTTCTAATGATTTCTGGAGATAGCTCAGTGTTCATGTTTTGTTAAGCTTCATTTTTCAATCATGCCCATGCCTTTTGTTTTCACATTGAGATGCTGTAGCATGATGTTTTGATGCTTGCAATATGCCTAGTTGCTGTTTTGGACAGATTGTTGTCATATCTTGTATAGAGTGTGTGTTGAACCGTTGCTCCGTTTTTAGTGTGCTCTATATGAAACTTGCTTGATTTTGCATGTAGTTTTATATTATCATGTTGCATCCATGTTTTGAGATGTTTGCTTGATGTTTGGATGTATTTTGCATCAATGCCATGTTTAACTTGTTTTGCTCATATCTTCTAGGCCGTAGCTCCGAAGTAAATGAACTTCCTATGTAACTTGACTAGAATTTCATGTAGATGCTCTTGGTGCATCTTAACTTGCTGTTTAACAACTTGAACATAAGGTTTATTCAGATCTGGACCAATTTCGAAATTTGCATATGAGGACTTACCGGAATTGTTAGATGTTGTTTCCGGCCTCATTTACACTTGCTTTGATGTGTTGCTCTAGTATGCATCATCTCTTGCCATGAGTAGCTTCATGTAGCCTTGTCATGCATCATGTTTGGTTGTGCATCATGTCTTGTATATGTGTGGTGTGTTTACCATGTTGTGTGCTTCTCTCGATAGTTCCCGTTTCGTTGCGATCGTGAGGATTCGTTCGTCTACGCTTGGTTTGTCTTCGTGGCTTCATCTTCTTCATGAACTCGTTCTTCTTCCTAGCGGGATTTCAGAAAAGATGACCGTCACCTTGGATCTCACTACTATCATTGCTATGCTAGTTGCTTCGTTCTATCGCTTTGCTGCGCTACCTATCATTTGCTCTTCAAGCCTCCCAAATTGCCATGCCAGCCTCTAACCTTTTCACCCTTTCTAGCGAACCGTTGTTTGGCTATGTTACTGCTTTTGCTCATCCCTCTTATAGAGTTGTTAGTTGCAGGTGAAGTTGAAGATTGTTCCATGGTGGACAAGATTATGTTGTGATATCACAATATCTCTTATCTTAATTTAATGCATCTATATACTCCCTCTGTTCCTTTATATAAGGTGTATTTGTTTTTTTATAAAATTCCATAATGTAAGGTGCATTTCTTCTAAATCCTCCTAATTCCCATTTTAGCCCTCCAGCGAAAGGAAAGTATCTTTCTCCTAATTGCATGTACCTCTCTTTGTTGCAAAATAAGGAAAGAATCTCTTTATTGATTGCATGTATCTCTTACTTTCCTACACTCACTGATTTACCTGCCACTAATCAATAAATTTGCCAAGGGTAATTCTGTCCTAACACCTCTATATTTATGCGCCTTGGTCACTTTGCCAAAAATAATACACCTTACATAAAGGAACGGAGGGAGTACTTGGTAAAGGGTGGAAGACTCGGCCTTATGCCTGGTGTTTTGTTCCACTCTTGCCGCCCTAGTTTCCGTCATACCGGTGTTATGTTTCCGGATTTTGCGTTCCTTACGCGGTTGGGTGATTTATGGGACCCCCTTGACAGTTTGCTTTGAATAAAACTCCTCCAGCAAGGCCCAACCTTGGTTTTACCATTTGCCTCACCTAGCCCTTATTCCCTTGGGTTTCCGGAGCCCGAGGGTCATCTTTATTTTAGCCCCCCCCC
>NC_041385.1:527932054-527937796 GCF_002162155.2 Triticum dicoccoides | reverse complement strand
TCGAATGTTGGTCCGAACTGAGCTGCCTGCGGGGCCACCTCGGGGAAACTCGAAGTCTGGTTTTACTTGTAGCTAGTCTCATCCGGTGTTGCCCTGAGAACGAGATATGTGCAGCTCCTATCAGGATTTGTCGGCACATCGGGCGGCTTTGCTGGTCTTGTTTTACCATTGTCGAAATGTCTTGTAAACCGGGATTCCGAGTCTGATCAGGTCTTCCTGGGAGAAGGTACATCCTTCGTTGATCGCGAGAGACTATCATGGGCTAAGTTGGGACACCCCTGCAGGGTATAAACTTTTGAAAGCCGTGCCCGCGGTTATGGGCAGATGGGAATTTGTTAATGTCCGGTTGTAGATAACTTGACACCAGATCCGAATTAAAACACATCAACCGTGTGTGTAGCCGTGATGGTCTCTTTTCGGCGGAGTCCGGGAAGTCAACACGGTTTTGGGTTATGTTTGACGTAAGTAGGAGTTCAGGATCACTTCTTGATCATGGCTAGCTTCACAACCGTTCTGTTTGCTCTCTTCTCGCTCTTATTTGCGTATGTTAGCCACCATATATGCTTAGTCGCTGCTGCAACCTCACCACTTTATCCCTTCCTTACCCTTTAAGCTTTGCTAGTCTTGATACCCATGGTAATGGAATTGCTGAGTCCTCGTGACTCACAGATTACTACAACAACAATTGCAGGTACAGGTTATGCGATGATCTTGACGCGAGAGCGATGTTTGCTTGTTTTGGAGTTCTTCTTCTGCTTCTTCTTCGATCAGGGGATAGGTTCCAGGTCGGCAGCCTGGGCTAGCAGGGTGGATGTCGTTTGAGTTTCTGTTTGTGTTTCATCCGTAGACGGATGGTGCTCTTATGTAAGATGATGTTGTATTCGTGTGGCATTGTATGCCTCTTGTATGTATCTCTATCTATTATGTAATGTTGATGTAATGATATCCACCTTGCAAAAGCGTTTCAATATGCGGTTCTATCTTTGGTGGGACCTTCGAGTCTCTTTAGGATAGTATCGCATATTGGGCGTGACAAAAGTAAAGCCCATAAACATCCAAACGGGTAATATAATAGCATGGAACAATAAAAAATTATAGATACATTGGAGATGTATCACTCTACTCATCATTTTTTTATCCAATGAGCTCACGCTTTCATCAATTCCTTTTTTCATAGACTCCCGCAAAATATTAGTCTCTTTTTAGACAGAGGAGACTTTCTTAATAAATGCATCAATATCGGAATTGAATTTATAATTATCATAGCAATATTTAATGATGGCAAAAATTTCAGGCCTATAAACATTATCATCAAAAGCTTCAAATTTTTCAAATAAAGATTCAATTTCTAAGTACCCTTAAAAGCAACAAATTCTTCTATTCGTTTCACATCATAAGAATCATATATAATCATATATACCTCTAGCACAAGAAGCCAAAGTTTCAGTATCATTAAATTCACATGAAAAGAGAAGGTATGGAGCATTTATCCTAGAGCAACAAGTAAAATCATATCTCAAGCATAAATCTCGAGCATACCAATGCAACATATAAATTTGATCCCATAAAAGTTTCCCTTTTGTGTCAAGTGATAATTCCTAAAATATTCACGTTGATCCAATGTTACACCCATTATATAATTGAATAGGGTTTTTTCTGGATTATCAAAGTAGTGCATAATATATTTTACATAACGAGCATCGAGGGTTTTAGGAGGTTTCCCATCTCCATGAGTAGCAAATACAACTTTTTTTGGTGTTTCATGTTCCATATCCATAACTAAAGATAGAAAACAATTTAAAACAGGAAATAAACACTACTTAGTGATAAAACAAATAAGCGACCACAAGAATATTCACCCCCACGCCATTGCTCCTCGGCAACGGTGCCAGAAAAAGGTCTTGATAACCCACAAGTATAGGAGACCGTTTGTAGCCTTCTTCGATAAATAAGAGTGTCGAAACCAACGAGGAGCTAAAGGCAGAACAAATATTTCCTCAAATTCTATCGACCAGCGATACAACTCTACGCACACTTGATATTTGCTTTACCGAAAACAAGTATGCAACTATTTTGTAGATGTGATGCTAGAACTGCTTTGCAAGAATAAAACTAGAAGTACTTTGCAAGATAATAAAAGTTAGGTGTTTAGTAAAAGAGTTTGTGTCAATAAGAAAGTTATTTGTCCCTAGGTAATCAATAACAAGTACCAATAATCATTCTTGTAATTTTATATGAGGGAGAGGCATGAGCTAACATATTTTCTCTATTTGGATCATATGCACTTATGATTGGAACTCTAGAAAGCATCCGCAACCAGTAAAGATTACTAAGGTCGTGAAACCCAACCATAGCATTAAATATCAAGTCCTCTTTACTTCCATACGCCATGACCCACTTATCCGCGTTTAGGCTCGTGTCACCCCATGCAACACTAACAATAAGCAAACCATGAACATATTACAACACTCTACAGCGGGCGGCACTCATGTTTGCGCGAGAACGAAGGGCACCGTAGGACGGCATCATAAATAAAATATACAATCATACTAACCAAAATCACGATTAATCCATAAGACAAAGCGGATCTACTCAAAAATCATAAGATAACCATAGATTTTTGAGAAATAATATATGAGGTTGAGCACCTTGTTTAAGTAGAGATTATAGCGGGAAGAAGAGGTGTTACATCGCTGCATAAAGGAGGAGAGAGTTGGTGATGACGGTGTTGATGAAGATCATCGTCCCAATCGTTGCCCCGATGGCACTCCGGCACCACCGGAAGCGAGGGGGGAGAGCCCCCTCCTTCTTCTTCTTCCTTGACCTCTCCCTAGATGATAGGAGGGTTTCTGCTCTGGTCCTTGGCCTCCGCGCCCCCCTTCCCCCTCTCAATTTGTGCGGGATGCAGGTGGCGGTGCTCGCCGTCGTCCCCTTCCGACTTGCAGCAACGGCGACTAGTGCTTCCTCCCGACTTGCAGCAACGGCGACTAGTGCATGGGCGTCGCCATGAGCGTCCTCTCCCATCTCAGATGCAACGGGAGAGAGGCGGGGGAGGAGAAAGACGAGGAGAAGTGGATGAGAGAAATCATACGGGAAGAGATAAGGTTGGAGGGGAAAGCGATGGGCTGGCCCACAAAGGGCACGTGTCGTGTGAAGAAGACGGCTTCAGCGTCGTTGTTTTCATCCGGCTTAATTGAAACGTTTTCCTTCTCTTTTTATTTGACCTTCGGGTCTGCTGGTCCTAGGACCTTTACCATCTTGTTATTTTTCCATATCAATGAATGCTGGATCTTTCAAAAAAAAAACTTGCACCTTCACTGCCATCTCCTGACTATTCCGTAGGAATTATCAATGAATGCTGGATCTTTCAAAAAAAAACTTGCACCTTCACTGACATCTCCTGACTATTCCGTACACCTACGACTCTACGGAAAAACAAGACAACCAACAGAAGTTGAAAGATATTTCAAAAAAAAAAACAGAAGTTGAAAGAAGATGCGCATTTCACTGGGCAACCATTCCATCTCTCAAGGGAAGGGCGCGTGCTGCTTCATCTCCGTGGTCGTGACGTCCACGGCGAACCCCTTGCCGTGCAGCCGCCAGTAGTCGGCGTTCGGGTTGATCCACTCCGGCTCATCCATCTCCACCCTCTGAGCCTTGAGCCCACGAGCCGAGCTGTCCACCTTGCACCTCTCGTCGCGTGCGCGCACCAGCTCGGCGCGCACCCGGCCCGGCTCCACGGCCTGCGGCGACATCATGAGCGCCGGCGCGCCGAGGGGCAGCCGGTCGCCGCGGTCCACCTGCCACGTGCACCAGAACTTGCCGTACGTCTTGGCCATCCTGGCCATCTCCGAGGTCTGCAGCATCTCCGGCACGCCCACGTCGGTCCACAGCCCGGCCTTGACCTCGTAGGCGTGCGAGTGCCACAGCTTCTGCTCCTCCGGCGGCAGGTCCTCGAAGATTTTGTCCGACACTATGTACTCCACACCTGCATCATCCAAATTTATAAGCAACCAAACGTAATGGTCGGCGAGGCTTCGGCAACTGACATACCGATGAGGCGGGCCGAGGGCTTGTCGGAGTCGTAGACGGCGCACTGGAGGACGTCCTGGTTGAGGCGGGAAACGAAGTGGTGGGCCTCGAGCTGCCGGTGTATGTCATGCGCGTACAGCGCGAAGCTGCACGCGTGCTGCTTCATCTGGCGCACCGGCTTCAACGGCTGCAGCACCTGAGCGCCCATGTCGATAACCTGCGAGGAGACCGTGGTCGGCCTGCCCGGCGGCGGCGCCGTCCCGCCGGTGCCCGACGTGGGCGTGGGCGCTGGGTTCTGATCACTGGAGGACATCGCTTCTCGCGCGTTGACAGATCGCAGCAGGCTGATCGGCGATCCCTCGAGGGCGCGGTCTTCTTATCCTTCGTAACTTCGAGGCGTTCGCGCAAGCTGCCGCGACGCCGCGACGCGTGCTGCTTTAGGCGCAGGACGTGGCGTGCTTGCAGAAGGCGCGAGAACTATGAGTAGGAACTTCCACCGCAGAACGTGGCGCATAGGGCCGATACACGTCTCAAACTTGGTAGCTCATCATCCTGACTCCCGAGCCTTCTATATCTACGAAAAACTTAGTAGTTTAGTTTCCTCTTTCAACAGGATATTATGGAGTGCCGTAAATTGAGCGTAGCTCACATGCTTTGTTTTTTTTATACCTGTGCTTGCATTTTTTATATATTTATTTTAGTGTTTTCAATTATGTTTGTTTAGTGGGAGGAGATGTTCTCATCGACCACGAGACACATGTGCTAACTTTATCAATCTTAAGATATTGTGTCGGCTCAGTGACTCAAGTGACAGGGTAGGGTGTATGTGCATATACATGAGCATCTACGATTGCACCATGTTACAAAAAGGTACCATTGGTTTTCTACATACCATGGTTTTGAATATTTTATAAGATTGTAGTATTTTGAATATCATGTTTTTTTAAGAATTCTTTGCATTCAAATCACGAAACAATATACAAAGTAGTTGACCCTTACAAGCACACAGAAACGCAAAACAAAGGACCATGAACACCTAGAGTACCCTAAGACAATCATAACACAATAAGATCTTCGGAGCCCCGTGCCATCATCCCCGAATCTTGAGAGAAGACTCCTGCAGCAGAAAGATCTGCAACCAGGCGCAAGCAGGTCATTATCTTCGACCACAGAACAATTACCGCCACGCTGGTTCCTCCTTTCTTGACACTAGCGCTGAGAGGGCATGGACATCAATCCAACACACCTGCAACAGCCGTCGCCATCTTTGGCTTTGAGTACCGCGAAAAATGTCCCTTCCGGAAGGAAGACAACTCGAGTCATCCGACCGGTCCAGCACCGCGGCCGGGCCATCCGCCCGGGCAAAGCAGAATCTCCCTCCAGCATCAGCGTAGAGGAAGAAGAAGAACAACACCAGCAAATCATACCGACAAGGAAGAACAAGGGTCTTCGTCTCCCTGAATCCATCGCCCATCTGAGGACCCAAACGGACAGTGCCGATGGACCTCCAGCCACCATAGCTCGCGACCTCGACGAGATCCGGGGATCCCCCACCCCGCTGGCTCCTAGACGAAGGCAAAAGCCTCGCCTGACCGCGAACGGAGCCAGGAGAAACTTATTCCAACGCGACACCACCGCAACGGCCTCGGCAGCGTCACCCTCAACCCTAACCCTACCACACACCCACCTAGCGGACAGACCCGAGGTCCC
>NC_041385.1:527896478-527931758 GCF_002162155.2 Triticum dicoccoides | reverse complement strand
CGCAAGGGAACCCTCGTCGCCTCCTAAGATCGCCTCGTGCGATCCTACTTTTCCGGGAATAGTTTGGGGGTTGTGAATATCATGTTTTTAATATTTTAAAGGAAATCTAATTTTTTTTCTAAATTAAATTGAGAAAATTCATTGCCCAACATTAGAATATTGAGGACTTTACTCGTGTTTAAAATAATTGTGCTATACTAAAGTAGACCTTGAACTTTTTTCCCCGTGTATACTATCTACTGTACTACTTATAAAAGATTGAGTTATGTGAATACAAATGATTTCAATCATTCAACCACCTATACCCAACCTCCTACGGTGCTCCAATGATGTCCATCACATCACCAACAGAAAAAAAAAACATTAATTGCATCAATTACAATTGATTTTGGAAACATCACTAAGTGTGATAGATATTTGGATCAACATTGATTGCATCAGTTGCAATTAATCTTAAAAACGATATTAACTACACAAATAATCTCCATAATGGCCTATCTTGATTGTTTCTTTTCACTCATAATCATATGATGTCACGGCCAATTCTATGAGCAAGAAGAGTGTGAGAAAGTGTGTTCATGCATCAATGAGGACGCAAAACGTATTACGGACTTCATGGTTGCGAAAAGTGCCCGGTGGTGCACACAAAGGTAGCAGGTTCACCAAGGACAATGACCCCTTTGTCACGAATGAGGACTTAGGGTATTGAAAATCCAAAACCAAATGATGTGACATGTCATTTGAGTGGATAAATGGGGACATGTGCAGGTCTACATTCGACGCAAAGTGACCACGACCATACATTCACATGACTTGGCTCCGATTCTCGAAAGGACAAACCTTAGGCAACATCTGTGTTGCGAAAGGGAGGAGTAATTGAAGTGGAAGATGGCGTTGTAAAGCCACCTAATGGTTAAAAATATGTCCCAGAGACAATAATAAATGTTATTTATTTATGAGGTAAATACACCATAAGTCATAAAACTTGCACGTGGTAGTCAGTTTGATGCACAAACTTATAAAATACGTGTTTTTGTCATCTAACTTGTCCCTCCGTTCAGATACAGTGCTTTCTACCGTATTCAGCTGTATCATGTGCACACATGGCGTGCCAACGTGGCAGGGGCCCACTGTCAGCAGTGGGTAACCTGCGTGCACTGTTTTTCTAGAAAGCACTCTTGCAAAAGACTTGCTACGATCCACCTCGCTTTGATAACCACTTGACCTACATATTGTTCACGATTATGGAGCACAATTTGCTTTATATAGACAGATTGTATGAGTTAAAATAGAAACCAAAACGAGAAAAGGGAAGCCACCCGTTCGAACCTATGACCACATAAGCTCGTCATATGTGTGCGCACCAACCATCCGGCCACAATGAGTTTAAAAAAAACATCAGCCACAATGACATTTGAATAGATAAACACAATTTATCTTATGTATTCTTCTTTCTTTTTTTCTATTTAAGAAAATTACTTATATTCTAGATAAACATTTTGGACAAATCAACTAGATTTTTGTTTGAATTCGTGTAATTTTAAATTTAAAAATCTAGAAAAACCAAATATAGTGCAGAATGAGTGTACGTACTTTTCTAGACAAATCAACTAAATTTTTGTATGAATTCAAATAATTTTAAATAAAAAATGTAGATAAGAAATATAGTGCAAAATGAATGTACGTAAGTTCCTTTGGACAAATCAATGGTTTTTTTAAAATCAAATAATTTTAAATTCAAAAAACTAGACAAAAGAAATCATCGGTCGAAATGAATATACACAGTTATTTTTGGACAACTGAACTAATTTTCTGATTGACTTTGAATAATCTAGATAAAATAAAATATAGTTCATAATGAATATACATCAATTTCTTTCGGACAAATCAACAAAATTTATTATAAATTTGAAAATCCAGATAAAAATATTATATGTGAAAATAATGTACACTTTTTTTGGAGAAATCAACTAAATTTTTGCTTGAATTAAAATAATTTACAATTTAAAATATGGATAGAAGTTAATACAGTGCACAATGAATATACACATTTTTGGGGGACAAATCAACAAAATTTTGTTTACATTCAAATAATCTGAAATTTGAAAATCTAGAGAAAAGGAAATATGGGTCGGAATGAATGTAAGTATTTTTTCGGACAAATCATCTATTTTTTTTTAATTTGAATGATGTATATATATATAGTTCATAATGAATGGACGTAAATTTCTTTTGAACAAGTAATATATTTCCAAGAGGTGATATGTTGGAGATATGCCCTAGAGGCAGTCATATATGATGATATTTTCTATGTGTTTATGAATAAAGATAGTGGATATAATCAATGATGCTTGTTGGCAAGTACGTGACTTGTCTGTGAGATCTTGTGTTGCATGATACGTCCTAAATAGTCCCTAGTCGTAAGTGACGCGAGGGCATACGTCGAACTAGACTAGCATGCAATATGGTTGATGGTTTTGTCTCACTAGCCATGAAGCTTGGGATGTTGCCGAACTGCATGGATCTGATCGGATCTGAGGTGACTGGATCCGAGTTTGGATGGATATCGGATTGGACAGATCCAACTATGAGACGCAGCGATATGTCATCTGTGAGTCTCTAGTACAACATACGTCCTATGTTCTAAGACATGAGCTGGCGCATGCACTCAGGATGGTAACAGGCCTGCTTTGGGCCGACCAAACGCTAATCCGTGACTGGGTAGTTATAAAGATAGGTTTCAGACTGGTCCAAACCCATGCTACAAGACATGGTCGAGCAAGATAGGATTTGCCCCTCCGATCAAGAGAGATATATTGTGGGCCCCTCGTGTGATCTGACCTAGATAAGCATAGCCATGCGATGAGGATTATGTGATAATCTGAAGTACTGGTCGGCATCACTCGAGCGAGAAAGAGGTCGGGCTAGCACAAGGATGACATTCTCGCCTTGAGCCCGACAATATATATCATGTGGCAAAAGGAATGAAAGTGTGATGTACAGGTTCGCTAACCGGCTTCATAATCTGCTTGGTGGTCTGCACGCCTTGCTAGAGGCCGCTACTAACCGAGCGGGTCGGAGGTGATCCGACCTGCGACCAAGCCGACTTGAACCTAAGGGGTCACACACTTAAGGGAAGAAACCTACGGGGTCGGGTCTGAGACACTGGTCGGATGTGATCCGAGCTAGACTTGGAACGCGACCCAAGTGTTGTGGGCTTTAGGATCCATGCGAGGCCCAAGTGTTGAGCCCGCGATGGATGCGTATATATAGTGGAGGTGCGGCACACTCATTTGGTTGATTGCATGTGTTGCAAATAGCCACCTCCACTCGCTGCCGTCTGTGTGATCGGACCTAGCCGTCCGCTGCATAGTGTTCCTCTTGCACGAGCGGATACCATTAGAGGCGGTGCACTTGTGCCGCTCCGACGAACTTGTATGTGGGATCCGATGACCGGTTGTTCGAGGGAGATCGGACGAGGAGTAGACGATCCACGCGGACGCGCTGCCCCAACTCTTCTTCCGCTGTACGACACTGCGTGTCTAGTGGTAACGATCTGTGATCCATCTCCCGTAGCATGTTCTTGTTTGTTCTACGCTTAGGAAAATTTTAATTTGCAGTCAACGCACCCTACCATAAAACCCAACATGATACACCTTAGTAGTCCAAATGAAACAGCAAGCACGATCGGTTGTGGTGGTTAGGTCGCTAGCGTCATTACAACAGTTCGCATTTTTGAACTTGTTCCATCCCATTTTTCCAGCCCAATATATTTACAGCGAATACTGACGGATGGGACCCAGCGGGCAACTATTGTTGGAGTGCTTTTGTACAAAGTAAAAAACGAGGGTGTTTCTGCAGAAAAAACATCACGTGCACTAGCCACTGACAATGGGCCCTGGCCACACTGGCTGCCATGTAGGCAGAAAATACACCCACGTACGGGAAATGTGACCGTATTTGCATGCCCGCGCAAGTTTAATGACCGAAAATACGTATTTTACAAGTTTATGCATCAAACTAACTGTGCGCGCAAGTCATAAGACTTCTAGTGTATTTACGTCTTTACTTATTTCCATGGTTGTAATTAATGTTTACTTTTTATGTTATAACTGCAATGATTCTTCAATGTGAGATTCAAAGGAAAGTTCAGTTGCACGTGTGGAAACATAAACGCCAAGTAGGTTCCTAGCTCATGTATTGCATGATGATCCTGTTTTTTGGATAATAGGACATAGCTAAAGTAACAAGGATATCAACAACAATGGGAACACATTGTTGGCAGAACAATGGTGTTGAACGAACCCAATCAAATTATTTACTATGAGAACATATTGTCACAAGTTATTAGTATAATCGTGCAGGTTTTAATGTATACTCACTATCTTAGACCATGAGAGTATCGAGTACCTTCATGTCGGAGTATGTACTTTGGGGTTCGTCAAACGTTACCCAAAAGTGATTATAACGACAACTTTCGGGTGCATTGAAAAAGTATGTCAAGAGACTTGATAGGTAAGACTGGGATTTGTTCCTGTGATAATAAAGAGATATTCTTTTGGTCCTCTCAGTATTATGGTAACCATCATCTGGACATACACGTACACAATGTGATGTGATTACAGGGATGTCGAAATACGAAAAAGGAAAGAAAACTAAATCAGTAACGAGCATAACTTGGTATAGTGATCAAGAGTTGCTTCACATGGATACCGAAAGTCTCGCCTCGGGTTTTAGTTATATCATGAAGCAAAGAGAATGGTGTACGGAAACTAAGGAATAATTCGTGTAAGTCTCGAGGTCAATATGGATGCCCATATCATGCTATTGATCATTGACTAGTTGTACATGTTTTATAAACTAGATGATGCGCCGCGCGTTGCTGCGGGACTTCATAAGCACATGTTGTAAAACTATAAAGTTGAATCATAGATGTGATCATATATTAGAAACAAATAGAACCGTAGGCACACTGATGGAGTTTAGTTATGCTAATGGACAACACTATGACAGGTAGTTATAAAACTTATTACACCCATATACTGAAGGATCGGAAAACTATCTATGAGATAATGTAGATGTATGTTTCTGAAAACACTAACAAAACGATATAAAATTTATGGTGTTATCTCTCTGGCGTGCCAAGTGCTTGGAGTAGCTTAGTTGTTTCCTTGCCAACAGAGAATATAGTAAATAAAAGTGCTACAAACAAATTGCAATTTTCTGATGCAGTGATGCATATGTTTCTTGTTGTCCGTTGGTTTGCGTATCTGTATGTTAAAATCTTGATGAAATATTGCAAACATAAATCGCTATGCCGTGAGTGTCTGGTTATGAGAGCTAATCTTGTCGGATTTGATGTATTTTCTATGGTTCTTGGACCTAGGAAAAAAAGTTAAATTTGACCTATAGAAAAGAAAAGCTCAGCTGATTTGGTTGTCGACAATGAGCACTACTATTATTTACATGGGGTAACATTAGTGATAGCACATGAGTTGAAACTTCAGAACACCCAAGTTGCCAAGAAAATGGCAGGCATCATAACAAACTGTTCCTGCAAAGCCAACAAAAGTAAGATAAAGATTATAGATACAATTTGATTGAAAACTACATCAACATATACTAACATATAAATCATAAATCAACACACATATTGTTCCTATTTGCCCTGTAAATACTTGCAGCTTCATAAGAGAAGAGAGGCATACAATAGACCATATTCTAATAGACGTCTATTCATTCTATATGCTTTGTAAGATACTATCAGGGCGAACTGAATTTATGATGCATTCCATGGATCATTTGCTACGAGCCTGTAAAATATCTTGTCGACAGTGAGATTGTGTAACACATTTGTGACCTGTAATTAAAGTAAGAGGAGGTGGTCAGTGATCAAATAGAAAAATATCTTGTCGACGTAGATTAAAAATTTCTGCAAAAATATACAGGCCCGCGACTTGCTTGAATTGTGATCGAATACCTTGTCGAGATAGCTTAAAAAAATGCTGAAACTAATGGGAAAGACATCGTACTAAATTCCATATCGGGGCATGTAAATTTAGGAGCAAAATCTCAAAACAACCAGATCATATCAAGCTACTGCATCTCAGATACAATTCTGTAATTGAGCTCTGGATCGGCCAAGACATGAATTTTACAAGATAGCTAACTCACGCGAGCCGGTAAAAACTGGATGGGTGAGGTATTAATCAACAGACGCTGCCAAGAAGAGGATGCAGGGAGAACCTGGGACAGAGAATAGGGCATGCTACGTCGGCGGCTGCAGATGTGTCCCGGCCTCCCAGCTAACACGCGTTGTACCGGTAGGCGATGGATGAAAATAACAGATTCATCCGATTTGTGCCACCATCAAGGTCTTAATTATTGGAAGGCGAAAACTGGCGACTCACCAGCAGATTTGAATATGGTACAGGAGAAGGGTGATGGAGCTACGTTGCATGAGGGTGTTGGGCGCAGCTCCTCGCCATCAAATCCATCGATAGCAGGGTCGTCGCAGCTCCTCGCTTTTGAATTCGGTGGCGGCAGGTGTCGGAGTATTGGGCCACGGGTAGGTGAACCCGAGTCCCTGAGCCTTCTAAGACTTTGGGCCAGCTTCGACCCACGAGACTCCAGAATGGAGCATCGCCTTATGGTGGCCGGCTGGCCTGAAGGGCCGGTTGCCCGAAGGCGGCCTAGCGCCAGCAGACGGCACCAAGACAGGCCGCCTCCTAGCAGACGGCCTCCGAAGAGGCCGGCCTCTAGCAGGCGGCCACTAGGCACCCTTAGAGTTTGTGCCCCTCATCAAGAAGACAAGATAGGGTGAGGCTACAATGTAGCCCTGTACCCCCGGATCCCGGGTTTGGCATGGCTACAGTGTGCCGTACCGGCGGAGATCCCCCCATGACGTGGCACTATTGCCATTCCCCCTTTACGCCACTACTGACCGGTGAAGCCATGTTCCCACGATGGCATGTCGGTACGGCCCGCAGGCGGTGGGCCCTACCGGGCAGGGAGAGCCCGGAAGGCGGCGGACGCTGGACCAGCCGGAACTACGGGAGGCCGGCCCCCAGCAGGCGGCCGGACCCTCCCCCAAAGGCAGTATGACATCAACCAGACGGGGTGCGGTGTGGCTACAGTGATCTCCCGCCAGGCGGCGGGACTGTAGCCACGCTCCCGTGATCAAGCCCGCGTCATTAGCACCATGGTTAAAGTGATCAGCCACCAATCAGACCCGCCAGCGGCGGACGCGGCCTATCGGCTCCGTACCGGACAGGTCGGAGGGCCCGCCAGGCGGCGGGCCCGAGCTGCCAGCGGAGAGGCCGGCGACCAGTGACGTTGATAGCCGGGCCCAGCACCCGGCCAAGTTACCATTGTACCCCTGGGGGTAGGCCTATATAAACCCCCCAGGGCACCCATGCAAAGGGTTCCGAACCTGATAGACCTAGATTCATACTTAGAGGAAGAAGAGAGCTAGCTCTGCCTCCTTCAACCTCTAGCACACAGCTCAAGGAGCACCTTGTACTCACTAGTGCCTTAGTAATCATGCGGAGACCCCGCAGAGCAGGAGTAAGGGTATATCTCCAATGAGAGCCCCCAACCTGGGTAAAGTACGCCGGCATTCGTGTCTACGCCTTATCCCGCTTCCGGGCACCGGTGACGTTCTACTCGCTCCCACCATGATAAGCCATCCCTTGGCATATGTCGCATCCAACCCCCGACATTTGGCGCCCACCGTGGGGCGAAGTGCACCGTCGTCCGGAGAACTGTTCTGGATGGAAACCCTGTTCCTTCCGGACGTGCGCAGCCAGCCCAGCACGCCCGACGGCGTCAGCCTCGACGCACTGCGCGACGCGGAGATCGCCTGCGCAGCCAGCTGCCTCGCTGACCTCGTCGGCGAGATCAACCTCTCCGACGAGCCTGCATCCGACGTAGGCACCGACTGGCCGGAGAGCCGCCTCGTCAGCCTCCTCGACCAGCTCCATGTTGCCAGCGAGCCTGCTGCCGATTTGGAGTATGTTGGCTCCACCGACCTAATGATCGTCGACTCCACACGGTGTCGCTCGACACGTTCCCCACCAACATGGTGGTCTATGACGAGCCGCCTCCTCGCGAGAACAGCCGCAGGAACACCGCCACAGAGGTGCTTGTCATCAACAATGGTGAGCACTCGGAAGGAGGCGCTCGAGACCCACTCGATGCGTACGCTGAGGCGCTCGAAGCGCACCGCGTCCAGCTCATCAAAAGCGCTAGCCGACTGGCCAGCATGTGATGCCTCTCGGAGGCCTACCGGCGCGAGATCGACTGGGCCGTCGGCGGGATGCAGGCCCCCGAGGGGCCTAGCCGCGCCGGCTCGATCCGGCTGCGCGGCGCGGCCATCGCCGGTGTGTTCAGGGTAGAATGCCCCGTCTACGCTACGCCAGCGGGAAACATACGAGCTGCCTAGGCGGTGGCAGACGAGATGGACAAGTACGAAGGCGACGAGCGTCGCCACATGACGGAGCGCGTCCAACAGCTCCTTGACGCGGCTGCCAAGCAGCACGAAGCCGGCTGCCGCGACGAAGCGCCAACCCGGCAGAACAACGAGCCGCCCCCTCGCCAAGATCATGGCGCAACATCTCGGACGCCGACTGGTGACGTCCGCAGAAAGAAAGCCAACGAGCCGGCTGCCAGCCGCAGTCGGAATCACCTCACCATCGAGCGCGACGCTGAAGGCCGCCCTCGAGCCGTCGAGCGGCGAGGCGATCCGCCACCTCCTCAGCCCCGCGGAGAAAGGCATCCCACACTACCAAAGAACATAAAGTACCCCATGAGATGAATATCCGGAAGAGCAGGGAGTCTATGTCGTGTTCACCAGTGTAGCTGACAGACGCAGCAGACGGCAGCAACAACAAAAAGTGGAAGCAGTAGCAACTAGAGCCCCTGAATTTATGCACTGGTCAGAGAAGCCCATCAGCTGGAGCAGGGCCGACCACCCGGAAGTGATGCCTTCTCCCGGTTCTTATGCCTTGTCCTGGATGCCACCCTTGCAACGGAGAGGCGAGCAGCTCGTTTCTCCAGAATTCTGATAGATGGCGGCAGCAGCATCAACATCCTGTACCGTGAAACGATGGAGAAATTGGGAATCAAGCAGAAGCAGCTTCAGCCCAGTCGGACTGTATTTCATGGCATAGTTCTTGGCCTTTCCTGCTCACCAATCGGCAAGACCCAGATCGATGTCCTCTTCGGGGACAAAAATCATTTCCGCCGAGAGGCAATCTGGTTTAAAGTGGTGGACCTTGAGAGCCCATGCGCTGCTTGGCCGGCCTGCCCTGGCCAAGTTCATGGCGGTCCCCCACTACGCTTACCTCAAGATGAAGATGCCGACTACCAAGGGAATCCTAACCATAGTCGGAGACTACAGGAAATCATCCGCTTGCGCGGCAGACAGCAGCCGACTGGTCGAGTCCCTTGTGATTGTAGCTGAGAAACGGCTCCTGGAAAGGGTTGTGGCGTTGGCAGGCAAGCAGCCGGAAATGTCACCACCACCCAAGGAGTCGGAAGTTGAAGGCTCGTTCAAGCCAACGAAGGAAACCAAGAAAATACCCTTGGACCCAGAGCACCCGGAGAGGCATGCCCTCATCGGAACAAACCTTGACAGTAAATAGGAAGGCGAGCTCGTCGATTTCCTCCGTGAGAATCGTGACATCTTCGCATGGTCCCCCAAGGACATGCCGGGTGTCCCGACAGATTTCGCCGAGCACAAGCTACACGTCTGACCTGAGGTCAAGCCGGTCAGGCAGCCCTTGCGCCACCTGTCGGAAGAAAAGAGAAGAGTTGTTGGAGAAGAAATAGCCTGACTTCTAGCAGCCGGCTTCATCATGGAGGTGTTCTTCCCAGAATGGTTGTCCAACCCGGTTCTTGTGCTGAAAAAGAACAAGCAATGGCGCATGTGCATTGATTATACCAGCCTCAACAAAGCTTGCCCCAAAGACCCCTTTGCCTTGCCAAGAATCGACCAAGTGATAGACTCCACAGCCGGATGCGAGTTGCTGAGTTTTTTGGATGCCTACTCAGGATACCATCAGATCAAGCTGAACCCAGCCGACAGGCTGAAGACCGCCTTCATCACACCATTCAGAGCCTTCTGTTACCTGACAATGACGTTCAGCTTGAGGAATGCCAGCGCCACATTTCAATGTTGCATGCAGAAGTGCCTCCTCAAGCAACTCGGCAGAAACACCCACGTTTACGTGGACGATGTGGTGGTGAAGACGTAGAAGCATGGCACACTGCTAGAAGACCTCAAAGAGACATTCGAGAACCTGCATCGATTTCAAATCAAGCTCGACTCGGAGAAATGCGTCTTTGGAGTACCAGACGGCCAACTTCTTGGCTTTTTGGTCTCAGAGCGCGGCATAGAGTGCAACCCTGTGAAGATCAAGGCAATTGAGAGTATGGAAGTTCCCACCCGACTGCTGGACGTACAAAAATTCACTGGCTTCCTGGCATCCATCAGCCGCTTCCTCAGCCGGCTGGGCAAGAAGGCTCTCCGATTGTATCAGTCATGAAGAAAACCACTTTTTTCGAGTGGAACGACAAGGCGGACGAAGCTTTCCGTTAGCTCAAGAAGATGTTGACCACCCCGCCTGTCCTGGCGGCCCCGACTGATAAAGAGCCCATGCTCCTCTACATTGCCGCCACCAGTCGGATGGTCAGCACAGTCATAGTGGTGGAACACAAGGAGGAAGGCAAGGCACTGCCGGTCCAGAGGCCGGTGTATTATTTGAGTGAAGTACTGTCCACCTCCAAGCAAAACTACACCCACTATCAGAAGATGTGCTATGGCGTGCATTTCGCCGCCAAGAAGCTCAAGCCTTACTTTCAAGAGCATCCAATTACTGTTGTATGCACAACTCCACTTGCTGAGATCATTGGAAGCCGAGATGCCTCTGGCCGAGTGGCCAAGTGGATCTGCCCCCTACACCATCCACTACCAGCCTCGCACCACCATCAAGTCACAAGCGCTGGCCGACTTCCTCGTAGACTGGGCCGAGACCCAGTACCTGCCGCCAGCGCCAGACTCCACTCATTGGCGGATGCACTTCGATGGATCAAAAATGTGCACTGGCCTGGGAGCCGGCATTGTCCTCACCTCTCACAAAGGCGACAAGCTCAAATATGTGCTGCAGATCCACTTTGTCACCTCCAACAATGTAGCAAAATATGAAGCACTCATACATGGGCTCCGGCTCGCCAAGGAGCTCGGGATTCGCCGGATCCTGTGTTATGGTGATTCCGACTTGGTGGTCCAGCAATCGTCAGGCGACTGGGACGCCGAGGATGCAAATATGGCGAGCTACCACTTCTTTGTATAGCAGCTCAGTGGATATTTTGAAGGGTGCGAGTTCCTCCATGTGACAAGAAATGACAACGAGCAAGCAGATGCCTTGGCACGGATTGGCTCCACTCAACAAGCAATACCAGCCGGTGTTGTCCTGCGCCGCCTCCTCAAGCCGTCACCAGAATCAGATTCCATCTTCGTGCCGGCCCCTCCAGAAGCAGTCGGATCCGACTTGAGGGTCCCAGAAGCCGGCATGAAGACTTCGGCAGGCGACCCGGGGACTACAGCAGCCGCACCCATCCTGGGGACTCCAGAGCCCGGCCTGGGGACTGCAGCAGTCGGCCCGGGGACTTCTCCAGTTCAGCAGGCGGCAGCAGCAACCAACCCACCGCCTCCCGGCCCAACCGCCCTTATACAAGTTGCAGTCGTAGCAGTCGAAGAAATAGCAGCACCATCCTGGGCTCAACCAATCCTTAAATTTCTGGTGAACAAAGAACTGCCAACTGATGAGATCTCGGCCCGACAAGTGCAACGGCGGGCAGCAGCTTACACCATCGTCAACAGAGAGCTGGTGCGGTGAAGTGTCACTAGCGTTTATCAGCGCTGCATGGAGCCAGACAAAGGCCAAGCAATCCTCAGGGATATCCACCAAGGCGAATGCGGTCACCACGCGGCTTCAAGATCACTTGTTGCCAAGGCTTTCCGCCATGGTTTCTTCTGGCCGACTGCTCTAGAAAAAGCCAAAGAATTGGTCCAGAAGTGTCAAGGGTGCCAGAAGTTCCGCTCCAAGCCACATCTGCCGGCTTCTGTGCTCAAGACTATTCTTATCGCCCGACCCTTTGCCATTTGGGGCCTGGACATGGTGGGACCATTCAAGACGGCTCGTGGTGGCATAACTCATTTGCTTGTCGTTGTGGACAAGTTCACAAAGTGGATAGAAGCAAAACCGATCGAGAAGTTGAATGGGCCGACTGCCGTGGCCTTCATCGCTGACTGATACGTCTCCAACGTATCTATAATTTATGAAGCATTCATGCTATTTTATTATCTGTCTTGAATGATTACGGGCTTTATTATACACTTTTATATTACTTTTGGGACTAACCTATTAACTGGAGGCCCAGCCCATATTGTTGTTTTATTGCCTGTTTCAGTATTTCGAAGAAGAGGAATATCAAACGGAGTCCAAACGGAATGAAACCTTCAGGAGCGTGATTTTTGGGAAGAATATGATCCGGGAGACTTGGAGTTCACGTCAGAAGATCCTCGAGGAGGCCAGGAGATAGGAGGGCACGCCCACCCCCTGGGCGCGCCCCCTGTCTCGTGGGCCCCTTGAGCACCCCCCCGACCGACTTCTTTCGCCTATGTAAGTCCACGTACCCTAAAAACATCGAAAACAAAGATAGATCGGGAGTTCCGCCACCGCAAGCCTCCGTAACCACCAAAAACCTCTCAGGAGCCCGTTCCGGCACCCTGCCGGAGGGGGATCCCATCACCGGTGGCCATCTTCATCATCTCGGCGCTCTCCATGACGAGGAGGGAGTAGTTCACCCTCGGGGCTGAGGGTATGTACCAGTAGCTATGTGTTTGATCTCTCTCTCTCATGTTCTCTCTCGTGTTCCCTCTATGGCACGATCTTGATGTATCGCGAGCTTTGCTATTATAGTTGGATCTTATGATGTTTCTCCCCCTCTACTCTCTTGTGATGAATTAAGTTTTCCTCTTGAAGTTATCTTATCGGATTGAGTCTTTAAGGATTTGAGAACACTTGATGTATGTCTTGCCGTGTTTATCTATGGTGACAATGGGATATCACGTGACCCATTTGATGTATGTTTTGGTGATCAACTTGCGGGTTCCGCCCATGAACCTATGCATAAGGGTTGGCACACGTTTTTGTCTTGACTCTCCGATAGAAACTTTGGGGCACTCTTTGAAGTACTTTGTGTTGGTTGAATAGATGAATCTGAGATTGTGTGATGCATATCGTATAATCATGCCCACGGATACTTGAGGTGACAATGGAGTATCTAGGTGACATTATGGTTTTGGTAGATTTGTGTCTTAAGGTGTTATTCTAGTATGAACTCTATGATAGATTACACGGAAAGAATAGCTTCATGTTATTTTACTACAGACTCTTGAATAGATAGATCAAAAAGGATAACTTTGAGGTGGTCTCGTACCCTACCATAATCTCTTTGTTTGTTCTCCGCTATTAGTTGCTTTGGAGTGACTCTTTGTTGCATGTTGAGGGATAGTTATATGATCCAATTATGTTATTATTGTTGAGAGAACTTGCACTAGTGAAAGTATGAACCTTAGGCCTTGTTTCCTACCATTGCAATACCGTTTACGCTCACTTTTATCACTTGTTACCTTGCTGTTTTTATAATTTCAGATTACAAATACCTTTATCTACTATCCATATTGCACTTGTATCACCATCTCTTCGCCGAACTAGTGCACCTATACAATTTACCATTGTATTGGGTGTGTTGAGGACACAAGAGACTCTTTGTTATTTGGTTACAGGGTTGTTTGAGAGAGAGACCATATTCATCCTACGCCTCCCACGGATTGATAAACCTTAGGTCACCCACTTGAGGGAAATTTGCTACTGTCCTACAAACCTCTGCACTTGGAGGCCCAACAACATCTACAAGAAGAAGGTTGTGTAGTAGACATCAAGCTCTTTTCTGGCGCCGTTGCCGGGGAGGCTAGGTAAACGGCACTCACACCCGTCAACTAAGCTCTTTTCTGGCGCCGTTGCCGGGGAGGTAAGTGCTTGAAGGTATATCTTTAGATCTTGCAATCGAATTTTTTTGTTTCTTGTTTTATGACTAGTTTAGTTTATAAAAGAAAATTACAAAAAGAATGAAATTGAGTTTGTCTCATACGCTTCGTCTTTTTAATATCTTTCGTGAGAATGATGGTAAGGAAAATTGTGCTCAAGTGCTAGAAGAAGAAATCTATAAAATGTTTTGCACTAAATCTTTGAATGATGAGCATGATTGGAATGTTGTTAGTATGAATTCCTTGAATATCCATGATGCTAATGATATGCAAAGCCACAAGCTTGGGGATGCTATGTTTGATGAATATGATATTTTTTGTCCCCCAAGTTTTCATGAGAATATTTATTATGATGAAAACATGCCTCCTATTTATGATGATTATATTGATGAAAGTGGGTTTGGAAGAGTGTCAACTTTAGGTAGTATTGATCCCACTATTTTGGAAGATATTGAATCTTATTGTGATGAAAGTGGATTTGGAAGAGTGTCAACTTTATTTAGTGATGATTCCACTATTTTGGAAGAGGTTCCAATTGATTATGAGAACAAAGTTGCTATCTATGATGATTATTATGATGACTTGTATGCTATTAAGAATAATGATAATCATGAAACTTGTCATCATGATTTTAGTTTTCAATTGGACTATGCCTCACATGATAATTATTTTGTTGAGTTTGCTCCCATTACCATTCCGAATGAGAAGAATTTTGCTTATGTGGAGAGTATTAAATTTTCTATGCTAGTAGATCATGAAAAGAATGCTTTATGTGCTGGTTATATTGTTGAATTCATTCATGATGCTACTGAAAATTATTATGATGGAGGAACATATGCTTGTAGGAATTGCAATAATATCAAGTTTCCTCTCTATGTGTTGAAAATTTTGAAACTATGCTTGTTTTACCTTCCTATGCTAGTTGATTATTGTTCCCATAAATTGTTTGCTCACAAAATCCCTATGCATAGAAAGTGGGTTAGTCTTAAATATGCTAGTCGTATTCTTCATGATGCTCTCTTTATGTTTCAATTCTTATCTTTTATGTGAGCATCATTGAAATCATCATGCCTAGCTAGGGGCGTTAAACTTTAGCGCTTGTTGGGAGGCAACCCAATGTTATTTTTGTTCCTTGCTTTTTGTTCCTGTTTAGTAATAAATAATTCATCTAGCATCTGGTTAGATGAGGTTTTATGTTTTAATTAGTGTTTGTGCCAAGTAGAACCTTTGGGAAGGCTTGGGTGAGGTCTTTATGATCATGCTGTAAAAAATAGAAACTTTACCTCTCACGATATTAGCTGCCATTTTTTACAGAAGCGTGTGCTTTTAGGTTGATTCTTTTTGCAGATGATTAATAGACAAATTCCTCAGGTCCACCAATTTATTTCAGAATTTTTGGAGTTACAGAAGTGTACGTTTGATACAGATTACTACAGACTGTTCTGTTTTTGACAGATTCTGTTTTCTATGTGTTGTTTGCTTATTTTGATGAATCTATGAGTAGTATTGGATGGTATGAACCATATATAAATTGGAATACAGTAGATATTACACCAATATGAATAAAGAATGAGTTCATAACAGTACCTAAGTGGTGATATATTTTCTTATACTAACGGAGCTTACGAGTTTTGTCTTGAGTTTTGCGTGGTTGAAGTTTTCAAGTTTTGGGTAAAGATTCGATGGACTATGAAATAAGGAGTGGCAAGAGCCTAAGCTTGGGGATGCCCAAGGCCCCCCCAAGGTAATATTCAAGGACAACCAAGCAACTAAGCTTGGGGATTCCCCGGATGGCATCCCCTCTTTCGTCTTCGTTCGTCGGTAACTTTACTTGGAGCTATATTTTTATTCACCAGATGATATGTGTTTTGCTTGACTGTCATTTTCTTTTGTTAGTATTTGCTTGCTATTATTTAGAATAATGTTTTGCATCTATATTTTCAATAAAAATTTCAAGGATAGCCTTTACCATGCTTATTTTGCTAGTATACATGTTGCTGTTTGAAAACAGAAAGTTTACCGTTGTTGCAAAAATTCCCTAAAAAGTTAGAGAATGTTATAATGTTGAAACTTTTTGCATAATGAGCTCTGATAAATCTTCTACAGTGTAGTATTTTTGTTATAATTTTTGGAGTTAGGGAATTATGATGAATCTTGCATTCTTTACAGACTATACTGTTTTGACAGATTGCTGCTATGTTTGCATTATTTGCATATGTTTGCTTGTTTAATGATTCTATTTGAGGACAGGAGTATTAAATATGCAGAGACATTTAGTATTCAATGTTGAATAATAATCTTAGTAATTTGTTGCAGTAGAAAATGATAAGGTTTTGCGTTGTTTTATACTAACTTATCTCACGAGTTCTTGTTGAGTTTTGTGTGGATGAAGTTTTTGAGATTTAGGAAACCGTGATATGAAAGGAATTAAAGAGACATAAAAGATCATGCTTGGGGATGCCCAAGGCACCCCAAGATAATATTTCAATAAGTCTCAAGCATCCAAGCTTGGGGATGCCCCGGTAGGCATCCCACCTTTCTTCTTCAACAATTATCGGTTAGTATCGGTTGAACCTAAGTTTTTTGCTTCTTCACATGAGTCGTGGTATCCTTGCAATGTCATTTTGTTTTGCTTTACTTGCTATATGAATAAAATAGCAAGAGCTGAAATTCTTAAATGAGAGAGAGTCTTCACATAGTTGAATAATTATTTAACTACTCATTGATCTTCACTTATATCTTGTTGGATTAGTTTGTCATTTACTCGTGTGCTTCACATATATCCTATGAGTAAATGGTTGAATGAGTTGAATGTCATAAATCTGAAATTATATCTCTCTCATTTGCTTATCCCATGGGGAGTAATGACTTCACATCTAAGAAGTAGAGGTTGTATATTTATTGAAGGTTAGCAAGCATCTTATTGGTCATTTGAACAATTCATGAAAGAATATTGAAGGAAGAGAGATTTCACATATAAATACATTATCTTAGACATCTTTTATAACTGTGAGCACTCATTAAGTATGACATGCTAAAGAGTTGATGTTGGACAAGGAAGACAACATAATGGGTTATGTTTTCTCACATCTCAGTTAAAGTATATTGTCATGGATCATTCAAACATGTTGAGCTTGTCTTTCCCCCTCATGATAGCCAAAATTCCTTGCACCAAGTAGAGATACTACTTGTGCTTCCAAATATTCCTTAAACCCAGTTTTGCCATGAGAGTCCACCATATCTACCTATGGATTGAGTAAGATCCTTCAAGTAAGTTGTCATCGGTGCAAGCAATAAAAATTGCTCTCTAAATATGCATGACTTATTAGTGCGGAGAAAATAAGCTTTGTACGATCTTGTTATGGAAGGAATAAAAGCGACGGACTGCATAATAAAGGTCCATATACAAGTGGCAATATAAAGTGATGTTCTTTCGCATTAAGATGTATCCAACCCTAAAAGCGCATGACAACCTCTGCTTCCCTCCGCGAAGGGCCTATCTTTTACTTTATGTCTTTTACTTTATGCAAGAGTCAAGGTGATTTTCACCTTTCCCTTTTTCATTTTATCCTTTGGCAAGCACTTTGTGTTGGGGTGATCCTGATATATATTTCCAATTGGATGTAAGTTAGCATGAACTATTATTGTTGACATCACCCAAAGGTGATAATGTTTGGAGGCAACACTATAAGCCCCTATCTTTCTCAGTGTCCGATTAAAACTCCACAACCACAAGTATTGCGTGAGTGTTAGCAATTGTAGAAGACTATATGATAGTTGAGTATGTGAAGTTTGCTAAATCAAAGCTCTAACATAGACTCTTCCTGAAAATAAGATGAATTGCAATTGTTTGATGACTGAGAATGAAGTTTGCTAGTTTTCAAGAAAGTTTATGGTCTATGCTTGAATAGCTTGTTACTTGATCGTAAGAAGTTTTATGAGATGAACTATTGTCATGACTATAATCATGCTAGAAAAGGTGATTGAAATTATCATTGATCAAACTTATGCACCTGCTAGCATTCACACTTCATAAATTCTTTCTTTTATCATTTACCTACTCGAGGACGAGCAGGAATTAAGCTTGGGGATGCTGATACGTCTCCAACGTATCTATAATTTATGAAGCATTCATGCTATTTTATTATCTATTTTGAATGATTATGGGCTTTGTTATACACTTTTATATTACTTTTGGGACTAACCTATTAACCGGAGGCCCAGCCCATATTGTTGTTTTATTGCATGTTTCAGTTTTTGGAAGAAAAGGAATATCAAACAGAGTCCAAACTGAATAAAACCTTCGGGAGTGTGATTTTTGGGAAGAATATGATCCGGGAGACTTGGAGTTCACGTCAGAAGATCCTCGAGGAGGCCAGGAGATAGGAGGGCGCGCCCACCACCTGGGCGCGCCCCCTGTTTCGTGGGCCCCTCGAGCACCCCCGACCGACTTATTTCGCCTATATAAGTCCACGTACCCTAAAAACATCAAAAACAAAGATAGATCGGGAGTTCCGCCGCCGCAAGCCTCTGTAGCCACCAAAAACCTCTTGGGAGCCTGTTCCGGCACCCTGCCGGAGGGGGATCCCATCACCGGTGGCCATCTTCAACATCCCGGCACTCTCCATGACGAGGAGGGAGTAGTTCACCCTCGGGGCTGAGGGTATGTACCAGTAGCTATGTGTTTGATCTCTCTCTCTCTCATGTTCTCTCTCGTGTTCCCTCTATGGCACGATCTTGATGTATCGCGAGCTTTGCTATCATAGTTGGATCTTATGATGTTTCTCCGCCTCTACTCTCTTGTGATGAATTGAGTTTTCCTCTTGAAGTTATCTTATCGAATTGAGTCTTTAAGGATTTGATTACACTTGATGTATGTCTTGTTGTGTGTATCTGTGGTGACAATGGGATATCACGTGACCCACTTGATGTATGTTTTGGTGATCAACTTGCGGGTTCCGCCCATGAACCTATGCATAAGGGTTGGCACACGTTTTCGTCTTGACTCTCCGGTAGAAACTTTGGGGCACTCTTTAAAGTACTTTGTGTTGGTTGAATAGATGAATCTGAGATTGTGTGATGCATATCGTATAATCATACCCACAGATACCTGAGGTGACAATGGAGTATCTAGGTGACATTAGGGTTTTGGTTGATTTGTGTCTTAAGGTGTTATTCTAGTATGAACTCTATGATAGATTGAACGGGAAGAATAGCTTCATGTTATTTTACTACGGACTCTTGAATAGATAGATCAAAAAGGATAACTTTGAGGTGGTTTCGTACCCTACCATAATCTCTTTGTTTGTTCTCCGATATTAGTTGCTTTGGAGTGACTCTTTGTTGCATGTTGAGGGATAGTTATATGATCCAATTATGTTATTATTGTTGAGAAAACTTGCACTAGTGAAAGTATGAACCTTAGGCCTTGTTTCCTACCATTGCAATGCCGTTTACACTCACTTTTATCACTTGTTATCTTGCTGTTTTTATAATTTCAGATTACAAATACCTTTACCTACTATCCATATTGCACTTGTATCACCATCTCTTCGCCAAACTAGTGCACCTATATAATTTACCATTGTATTGGGTGTGTTGGGGACACAAGAGACTCTTTGTTATTTGGTTGCAGGGTTGTTTGAGAGAGACCATATTCATCCTACGCGTCCCACGGATTGATAAACCTTAGGTCATCCACTTGAGGGAAATTTGCTACTGTCCTACAAACCTGTGCACTTGGAGGCCCAACAACGTCTACAAGAAGAAGGTTGTGTAGTAGACATCACCGACATCACCACACGGTACGGCATACCACACAGCATCATCACCGACAACGGCACAAACTTCGCCAAGGGAGCCTTGGCCCGTTTCTGCGTGACGCAGGGCATCCGACTGGACCTAGCGACTGTTGCCCACCCGCAGTCAAACGGCCAAGTAGAGCGAGCAAACGGCCTTATTTTGTCCGGCATCAAGCCCCGACTGGTCGAGCCTCTAGAGCGTTCGGCCGGCTGCTGGCTCGAGGAGCTGATGGCCGTCCTCTGGAGCTTGCATACAACTCCGAACAAGTCAACCGGCTTCATGCCCTTCTTCCTCGTCTACGACGCCGAAGCCGTCATCCCGATGGACATAGAATTCGACTCCCCTCGAGTCACCATGTACACCAAGGAGGAGGCCAAATAAGCACGAGAGGACGACGTCGACTTGCTGGAAGAAGGTCGGCTATTGGCACTCAGCCGGTCTGCCATCTACCAGCAGAGTCTTCGCCGATACTACAATTGCAAGGTCAAGCCAAGATCATTCCAAGAGGGAGACCTTGTGCTCCGACTGATCCAGCGAACAGCCGGCCAGCACAAGCTCTTGGCGCCTTGGGAAGGCCCATTCATCATCAGCAGAGTGCTGGAGAAGGATTCCTACTTTCTGATCGACGCTTAGAATCCCAGAGCACATAAAAGAGACGACTCAAGCAAGGAGACGGAGAGGCCATGGAATGCTAACCTCCTCCAAAGATTTTATAGTTAAAAGCAGTATGTACCATGCTACCTTTTGTATTAAGTACGAAGACTCTGGGTCCCCCGAGAAGAACCCGGGGACTACCCTCTTTTATCTATATGATAAGAATTATGCCCACAAATGTGTTATTTAATTATTCCACCTGGCACCGGGCCCGAGTAGTCGGCCCGGGGGCTCGCCGCCTTCTACTGTGTGCCGCCTCCTGCAGTCGGACAAGTAGTATGTCGGCACCAGCAAACTTCTCCTGTCAGAAGCCGCAGCTTGCAGAGCGACTGAACGGCCGACAGGAGTTGCAAGAAAGGTGCCCATACGAAAAAACGGCTAAGGAAAAAAGGCGCACATAGCTGAAGCCGGCATCCCGCCTACTCGACCGGCTGCTGAGCAGTCGGCTGACCGGCTCCTACTTTCCTTGACAACGCTCTAGCCGGCTAAGTACTTGCCCTCCCAAAAGTAGCTAAAAGCACTTGGCCCAGCCGCAGTCCGCAGAGCGGCTGTTCGACTGTCCAAGGGATAGCTAAGGGAGGGCGGCAAGGAAAAAAGGCAAAGGGCAGGAAGTAAGAAAAGCTAGAAGTCGGCACTTAAAGCATATTTACATAGCAAGAGGCCCCTGGGCCAGCATTCAACAAAGTTTGAAATACAGCCCGCGGGTGGAATTGCGCAAATTTAACAAGTTTTGTCGAGAACAATTAAAACAGAAAGTAAATGCAATGGCCTAAGGAGCGGCAGAGGGCTCTGGCGGGGCGGTCGAGTCGGTAGCTCCGGTGGGGGCAGCGGATGGCTGGATGACGGAGTTGTCGGCGCCGGCGGGTGGAGCGGACGGCTTGTTGGTCTCCGCCTGGTCGCCTTCGGCAGCGGTCAGCGCACCCAAGAGTGGGTCGTTGCTCGAGGCACGGTCAGGCTGGGGCTGGCCGTCCCCTTCGACCTCCGGCGCTTCCTCTTTGTTGTCCTCGTCCTCCGTTTCCTCCCCTTCATTGCTGGAGTCGATCACCTCGGCCGAGTCCTCGTCGTCTTCAGGGTTCAACCCAAAGAACTCCGGCGGTACCTCGGCACCATCTTTAGCCAGCTCGGGGATGAAGGCACTGGTGTCGGTTTACTTGGCGATCGCCGCCGCCCGCTTGACAAGCTCGCCCTCAACCGCCACCAGTTCCTTGATGTCTACTACACAACCTTCTTCTTGTAGACGTTGTTGGGCCTGCAAGTGCACAGGTTTGTAGGACAATAGCAAATTTCCCTCAAGTGGATGACCTAAGGTTTATCAATCCGTAGGAGGCATAGGATGAAGATGGTCTCTCTCAAACAACCCTGCAACCAAATAACAAAGAGTCTCTTGTGTCCCCAACACACCCAATACAATGGTAAATTGTATAGGTGCACTAGTTTGGCGAAGAGATGGTGATACAAGTGCAAAATAGATAGTAGATAAAGGTTTTTGTAATCTGAAATAATAAAAACAGCAAGGTAACTAATGATAAAAGTGAGCGTAAACGGTATTGCAATGATAGGAAACAAGGCCTAGGGTTCATACTTTCACTAGTGCAAGTTCTCTCAACAATAATAACATAGATAGATCATATAACAATCCCTCAACATGCAACAAAGAGTCACTCCAAAGACACTAATAGCAAAGAACAAACGAAGAGATTATGGTAGGGTACAAAACCACCTCAAAGTTATTCTTTCGGATCAATCTATTCAAGAGTTCGTACTAGAATAACACCTTAAGACACAAATCAACCAAAACCCTAATGTCACCTAGATACTCCATTGTCACCTCAAGTATCCGTGGGCATGATTATATGATATGCATCACACAATCTCAGATTCATCTATTCAACCAACACAAAGTACTTCAAAGAGTGCCCCAAAGTTTCTACCGGAGAGTCAAGAACGTGTGCCAACCCCTATGCATAGGTTCATGGGCGGAACCCGCAAGTTGGTCACCAAAACATACATCAAGAGGCACATGATATCCCATTGTCACTACAGATAAGCACGGCAAGACATACATCAAGTGTTCTCATAAAAGACTCAATCCGATAAGATAACTTCAAAGGGGAAACTCAATTCATCACAAGAGGGTAGAGGGGGAGAAACATCATAAGATCCAACTACAATAGCAAAGCTTGGGATACATCAAGATCGTGCCATAGAGGGAACACGAGAGAGAGAGAGAGAGAGAGAGAGAGAGAGAGAGAGAGAGAGATCAAACATATAGCTACTAGTACATACCCTCAGCCCCGAGGGTGAACTACTCCCTCCTTGTCATGGAGAGCGCCGGGATGATGAAGATGGCCACCGGTGATGGATCCCCCCTCTGGCAGGGTGCCAGGAAGGGCTCCCGAGAGGTTTTTGGTGGCTACAGAGGCTTGCGGCGGCGGAACTCCCGATTTATCTTCTCTGTGGATGTTTTTAGGGTACGTGGGACTATATAGGCGAAAGAAGTCGGTTGGGGGGGTGCTCGAGGGGTCCACAAGACAGGGGGCGCGCCCTACAGGGGGGGGCGCCCTCCTATCTCGTGGGCTCCTCGAGGATCTTCTGACTCCCTCTCCAAGCCCCCAGGATGATAATCTTCCAAAAAATCACGATGACGAAGGTTTCATTCCGTTTGGACTCTGTTTGATATTCCTTTTCTTCGAAATACTGAAACAGGCAATAAAACAGCAATATGGGCTGGGCCTCCGGTTAATAGGTTAGTCCCAAAAGTAATATAAAAGTGTATAATAAAGCCCATAATCATTCAAAACAGATAGTAATATATCATGAATGCTTCATATATTATAGATACGTTGGAGACGTATCAGCATCCCCAAGCTTAATTCCTACTCGTCCTCGAGTAGGTAAATGATAAAAGAAAGAATTTATGAAGTGTGAATGCTAGAGGTGCACAAGTTTGATCAATGATAATTTCAATCACCTTTTCTATCATGATAATATGTCATAACAGTAGTTCATCTCATAAAACTTTTTATAATCAAGTAACAAGCAATTCACATGTTAAAGCATAGACCATAAACTTTCTTGAAAACTAGCAAACTTCATTCTTAGTCCTCAAACAATTGCAATTCATCTTACTTTCAGGAAGAGTCTATGTCAGAGCTTTGATTTAGCAAATTTCACATACTCAACTATCATATAGTCTTCTACAATTGCTAACACTCACGCAATACTTGTGGTTATGAAGTTTTAATCAGACACAGAGAAAGATTGGGGCTTATAATGTTGCCTCCAAACGTATTCACCTTTGGGTGATGTCAACAATAATAGTTCATGCTAACGTACATCCAATTGGATATATATATATATATATATATATATATATATATATATATATATATATATAAATCAGGATCACCCCACCATGAAGTGCTTGCCAAAGGATAAAATGAAAAAGGGAAAGGTGAAGATATCCTTGACTCTTGCATAAAGTAAAAGATAGGCCCTTCGCAGAGGGAAGCAGGGATTTGCAGAGGTGCCAGAGCTCGATTTTAAAATAGAGATAAATAATGTTGAGAGGTATGATCTCATTGTCAATATAACAACCAAGAGTTCCCAATATCTTCCATACTACATACATTATAGGCGGTTCCCACGCAGAATGGTAAAAGTTTATACTCCCCCAACCACCAACAAGCATCAATCCATGGCTTGCTCGAAACAATGAGTGCCTCCAACTAACAACAATCCTGGGGGAGTTTTGTTTAATTATTTTGATTTGATTTTGATCTTTTTGATCATGGGACTGGGCATCCCAGTTACCGCCACTTTCTCGTGAATGAGGACCGGAGTCCACTCCTCTTGAGAATAACCCACCTAGCATGGAAGACACTAACAACCCCTAGTTGCTACATGAGCAATTCGGGCATACAAAACAGATTATAATTTGAAGGTTTAGAGTTTGGCACATGCAAATTTACTTGGAACAGCAGGTAAATACCGCATATAGGTAGGTATGGTGGACACTCATGGCAAAACTGGATTTAAGGATATTGGATGCACAAGCAGTATTCCAGCTTAGTACAGATATTTAGGCTAGCAAGGGGAGAAAGGCAAGCTCAACATGTTTGAATGATCCATGACAATATACTTTAACTGAGATGTGAGAAAACATAACCCATTACGTTGTCTTCCTTGTCCAACATCAACTCTTTAGCATGTCATACTTAATGAGTGCTCACAATTATAAAAGGTGTCTATGATAATATATTTATATGTGAAATCTCTCTCCCTTAAATATTCTTTCATGAATTGTTCAAATGACTAATACAATGCTTGCTAACCGTCAATAAATTTACAACCTCTATTTCTTAGATGTGAAGTCATTACTCCCCATGGGATAAGCAAATGAGAGATATATAATTTCAGATTTATGACATTCAACTCATTCAACCATTTACTCATAGGATATATGTGAAGCACACGAGTAAATGACAAACTAATCCAACAAGATATAAGTGAAGATCAATGAGTAGTTAAATAATTATTCAACTATGTGAAGACTCTCTCTCATTTAAGAATTTCAGCTCTTGCTATTTTATTCATACAGCAAGCAAAGCAAAACAAAATGACATTGCAAGGATACCACAACTCATGTGAAGAAGCAAAAACCTTAGGTTCAACCGATACTAACCGATAATTGTTGAAGAAGAAAGGTGGGATGCCTACCGGGGCATCCCCAAGCTTGGATGCTTGAGACTTATTGAAATATTATCTTGGGATGCCTTGGGCATCCCCAAGCTTGAGCATGTCTCCTTAGTTCCTCTCATATCATGGTTTCTCTTTTTATCAAAAGCTTCATTCACAACAAAACTCAACAAGAACTCGTGAGATAGGTTAGTATAAACCAATGCAAAACCATATCATCTTCTACTGTAACAAATCACTAACATTATTATTCAACATTGAATACTAAATGTCTCTGCATATTTAATACTCCTATCCTCAAATAGAATCATTAAACAAGCAAACATATGCAAACAATGCAACCATAACAGCAATCTGTCAAAACAGTACAGTCTGTAAAGAATGCAAGAGTAACAATACTTCCCTGACTCCAAAAATTATGAACTAAAATTCCCACTGTAATAAATTTATCAGATCTTAATAAGCAAAAAGACTCAACATTATACCATTCTCTGAATTTTCTAGGGAATTTTTGCAACAGCAGTAAACTTTCTGATTTCAAACAGCAACATGTATACTAGCAAAATAAGCATGGCAAAGGCTATCCTTGACTTTTTTATTGAAACTAAAGATGCAGAAAATTATTCTAACTAACAGCAAGAAAATACTAAGAAAAGAAAATGACGCTCCAAGCAAAACAAATATCATGTGGTGAATAAAAATATAGCTCTAAGTAAAGTTACCGATGAACGAAGACGAAAGAGGGGATGCTTTCCGGGGCATCCCCAAGCTTAGTTGCTTGATTGTCCTTGAATATTACCTTGGGGTGCGTTGGACATCCCCAAGCTTAGGCTCTTGCCACTCCTTATTCCTTAGTCCATCGAATCTTTTACCCAAAACTTGAAAACTTCAGCCACACAAAACTCAAAACAAAACTCGTAAGCTCCGTTAGTATAAGAAAATAAAACCACCACTTAGGTACTGTAATGAACTCATTCTAAATTCATAATTGTGTAATATCTACTGTATTCCAACTTATCTATGGTTCATACCCTACGATACTACTCATAGATTCATCAAAATAAGCAAACAACACAATGAAAACAGAATCTACCAAAAATAGAACAGTCTGTAGTAATATGTATCAAACGTATACTTATGGAACTTAAATAATTCTAAAATAAATTGATGGACCTGAGTAATTTGTCTATTAATCATCTTCAAAAATAATCATCCTAAAATCACTCTCCAATAAAAAATGGCAGCTAATCTCGTGAGCACTAAAGTTTCTGTTTTCTACAGCAAGATCACATAAACTTCACCCAAGTCTTCCCAAAGGTTCTACTTGGCACTTTATTGAAACAAAAGCTATAAAACATGATTACTACAGTAGCATAATCATGTGGACACACAAAAACAGTAAGGAGAAATATTGGGTTGTCTCCCAACAAGAGCTTTTCTTTAATGCCTTTTTAGCTAGGCATGATGATGACAATGATGCTCACACAAAAGATAAGAATTGAAACAAAAAGAGAGCATCATGAAGAATATGACTAGCACATTTAAGTCTAACTCACTTCCTATGCATAGGGATTTTGTGAGCAAACAACTTATGGGAACAATAATCAACTAGCATAGGAAGGTAAAACAAGCATAACTTCAAATTTTTAAGCACATAGAGAGGAAACTTGACATTATTGCAACTCCTACAAGCATATGTTCCTCCCTCATAATACTTTTCAGTAGCATCATGAACGAATTCAACAATATGACCAGCACCTAAAGCATTCTTTTCATGATCTACTAGCATAGAAATTTTATTACTCTCCGCATAAGCAAAATTCTTCTCATTCGGAATAGTGGGAGTATCATAAGAGACTTGAACAGTAAAAATTGTTTCCACATTAAAAGAGTAATGTTCAGAAAAAGGGTAATCATAATCATGACAAGTTTTGTAAATATAATCATCACTACTTTTTATAGCATAAGTTTTATCACAATAATCATCATAAGTAGCAACTTCGTTCTCATCATAATCGATTGAAACCTCTCCCAAGATAGTGGAATCACTAAATAAAGTTGACACTCTTCCAAATCCACTTTCATATTCATAACAATAAGATTCAACATCCTCCAAAATAGTGGGATCACTACTTCCTAAAGTTGACACTCTTCCAAACCCACTTTCATCAATATAATCATCATAGGTAGGAGGCATGCTATCATCATAACAACTTTGCATATCAAAACTTGGGATGCTAGAAATATCATCTTCATTAAACATAGCATCCCCAAGCTTGGGACAAACATCAATTTCAGCAAATATATTCTCAAATATTCCATCCTCATCAAACATAGCTTCCCCAAGCTTGGGCTCTTTCATATCATAAGCATAATCACTATCATTAAAAATATGGATAGCACCAATAGTAAAGCAATTATCATCATCACAATGAGTAGTAGGAGCAACATCATTCGGGAGGGATACCTTTCTACCTTTGTTGCTCCTTCTTTTCTTTTTATTCTTCACATTATGTGTAGGTTCAACCTTCCTCTTTGAGCTCCTTATTGATGAGATTGGTTGAATAGAAAGCTCCTCCTCGTTACCTGATTCATCATGAGAAATAATAGGAGGATATTGGGAAGTCTCTTCCCTTTCATTAGTATTCTCATCATCTTCTATTTGCTTTCTTTTCTTTATGTAATTGGCAATATAAGGATTTTCAATGCAATTCTCCGCACAAAACATATAAATCTTTTCAATGCAATCTAAGTTCATTGTAATGAGAAGGGGAGATCAAATCATCACAATTTTTGGACACGATCCGATCATGAAACAATTTGCATTGGAGATGTAAATGATCTTGTTTTTTGCAAAATTCACAACGGGAAAGATATCTTAAATTCTCCGCACTCTTATCTAGCCTTTCTTGCAGCATCTTAGTTTCTAAATACTTATGCTTCTTGCAATATATATCTTCTCTATTTGGTGTGTTCATGCAAACATGCACTCCACAAAAGTTAACATGCTCATAAGATATATTTTTATCATGACTAGAGCAATCATCATTAGTACTATGGATATTCAAGGAGTTTATACTAACAACATTGCAATCATGCTCATCATTCAAAGATTTAGTACCAAGCATTTTAATGCATTCTTCTTCTAGCACTTGAGCACAATTTTCCTTTCCATCATTCTCACGAAAGATATTAAAAAGACGAAGCGTATGAGACAAACTTAACTCCATTTTTTGTAGTTTTCTTTTATAAACTAAACTAGTGATAAAACAAGAAACAAAAAGATTCGATTGCAAGATCTAAAGATATACCTTCAAGCGCTAACCTCCCCAGCAACGGCGCCAGAAAAGAGCTTGATGTCTACTACACAACCTTCTTCTTGTAGAAGTTGTTGGGCCTCCAAGTGCACAGGTTTGTAGGATAGTAGCAAATTTCCCTCAAGTGGATGACCTAAGGTTTATCAATCCGTAGGAGGCGTAGGATGAAGATGGTCTCTCTCAAACAACCCTGCAACCAAATAACAAAGAGTCTCTTGTGTCCCCAACACACCCAATACAATGGTAAATTGTATGGGTGCACTAGTTCGGCGAAGAGATGGTGATACAAGTGCAAAATAGATAGTAGATAAAGGTTTCTGTAATCTGAAATAATAAAAACAGCAAGGTAACTAATGATAAAAGTGAGCGTAAACGGTATTGCAATGATAGGAAACAAGGCCTAGGGTTCATACTTTCATTAGTGCAAGTTCTCTCAACAATAATAACATAGATAGATCATATAACAATCCCTCAACATGCAACAAAGAGTCACTCCAAAGACACTAATAGCGGAGAACAAACGAAGAGATTATGGTAGGGTACAAAACCACCTCAAAGTTATTCTTTCGGATCAATCTATTCAAGAGTTTGTACTAGAATAACACCTTAAGACACAAATCAACCAAAACCCTAATGTCACCTAGATACTCCATTGTCACCTCAAGTATCTGTGGGCATGATTATACGATATGCATCACACAATCTCAGATTCATCTATTCAACCAACACAAAGTACTTCAAAGAGTGCCCCAAAGTTTCTACCGGAGAGTCAAGAACGTGTGCCAACCCCTATGCATAGGTTCATGGGCGGAACCCGCAAGTTGGTCACCAAAACATACATCAAGAGGCACATGATATCCCATTGTCACTACAGATAAGCATGGCAAGACATACATCAAGTGTTATCATAAAAGACTCAATCCGATAAGATAACTTCAAAGGGGAAAACTCAATTCATCATAAGAGAGTAGAGGGGGAGAAACATCATAAGATCCAACTACAATAGCAAAGCTCGGGATGCATCAAGATCGTGCCATAGAGGGAACACGAGAGAGAGAGATCAAACACATAGCTACTGGTACATACCCTCAGCCCCGAGGGTGAACTACTCCCTCCTCGTCATGGAGAGTGCCGAGATGATGAAGATGGCCACTGGTGATGGATCCCCCCTCCGGCAGGGTGCCAGGAAGGGCTCCCGAGAGGTTTTTGGTGTCTACAGAGGCTTGCGGCGGCGGAACTCCTGATATATCTTCTCTGTGGATGTTTTTAGGGTACGTGGGACTATATAGGCGAAAGAAGTCGGTCGGGGGGTGATCGAGGGGTCCACGAGACAAGGGGGCACCCTATAGGGGGGCCCTCCTATCCCGTGGGCTCCTCGAGGATCTTCTGACTTCCTCTCCAAGCCTCCAGGATGATAATCTTCCAAAAAATCATGATGCCGAAGGTTTCATTCTGTTTGGACTCTGTTTGATATTCCTTTTCTTCGAAATACTGAAACAGGCAATAAAACAGCAATATGGGTTGGGCCTCCGGTTAATAGGTTAATCCCAAAAGTAATATAAAAGTGTATAATAAAGCCCATAATCATTCAAAACAGATAGTAATATAGCATGAATGCTTCATAAATTATAGATACATTGGAGACGTATCACTCCTCCAGCGCCTCCTGCCGGAACGTGGTCAGCTGGGCTAGATCTAGCCCAGGGTACCACGCCCTGACAAACTCCAAAGCTCGGCGCGCTCCGGCCCGAGCTAAAGAGCCCTTCCAGGCCTCCAAGCTGCTATCCGCCACCTCCAGCCAGTCGGCAGTCCGACTGGGTGTGCGCGGAGCTGGCACGCCTGGCCAGAGGGCGGAGATCGCCTGGGCTCCGACACGTTGAACTCGGCACAACATCTAGTGGGCCGGCCGAAGGCAGGCCTGGATGCTGAGAAGCTGCTCGTTAAGATTCTGGGGGGCATTGGCGGCAATCTGCGTGCCCTCCGCCCTCCGCCCCTCGCGAGAATCCTCGATAGCCTGGTTGGCGGCAACGGAGTGGACTGGGAAGAAGTCTGCTTGGGCGAAAGAATAAAGAAGACAGAATTTAAACAGATGGTCGCCCCAGGTGGAGGCCGGCAGCTCAAAGAAAGGAAAGAAAGGAAGCGTACCGTCAACCATGTCCTCAATACTGCCAAAGCCGGCAGTTAGCTGAGCCTCCTTGTCGGCCCAGACGGAGCGCACGACCTCAAACTCAGCAAGGAGGTCGGTCTCCTTCGTATTTGCCTCCCGCTGAGCCGTCTGGAGACGCTCCGTCTGCTCCACTAGTTGCGTGACCAGTCGGTCCCGCTTCTCGGCCAACTTGATGCACTCTGCCTCCTTGACGCGCAACACGGTGTTGGCCTCGCCTAGCTGCTGCTGCAAGGTGGCATTGGCCTCTGCCAAGAGAGAAGAAAGGAAAAAGATGTCAAAAATTGGACAAGAAAGGAATGCGGTCATTAGGGAGATCCAGCCCGACTGCTCAGCAGTCGGCCCGGATCTCGGGGACTACAGCCCGCGGGTGCGCCAGCGCGCCCCCTTGGACGTCAGAAGCTACCAGCAATCAAATAAAGAAGTACATTTGCCGGGGAGATCCGGCCCGACTGCTTAGCAGTCGGCCCGAATCTCGGGGACTACAGCCCGCGGGTGCGCCAGTGCGCCCTCGCAGGAAAGGAAAGCCAAACTTACTCCGGCTCTCCGACAAGTGGGCGGTCTGCCTCTCCAGCTCCCGGACTCCGGAGTTGAAGGTGGCCGCACGAAGATTATGGTAATCCTGTGACAACAGATGCCAGAAGGAGTTAACACGCGGCGCCTACAAAGTTAAGATTCCGGACCGCCTGCTCAGCAGCCGGCCCGGAATCTGGGGACTACACCCAGTGGGTGCGCCAACGCGCCCCCACCAAGGAATAAGAAGAACAAAATGAAGAGGTTAGAAGCATACCCGGATGGCCGCACGCGAGCTCAGGAACGCCTCGTTGCACTGCTTGAGGGCTTCGGCTTCGGCCCGGAGCTTGGCCTGGACGTTGAGGGCCGCCTGGTTCAACGCCCCCGTTCCGCCTCCACGCATCCAGCCGGAGGGCACAGCACTGGTCGCTTCGGTGTCGGGAGTGGACGAGCTCGCGGCTAAGGCCTCCAGTGTTTGCGGTACTGAGGCCGCCCTGGCAAGACGGCGGCGCACGGGCGTACGGGCCTGAGGAGTTGGGCCCATCGCCACCTCGTTCCCGGCTGGTGGCGCCGGCGGGGCGTCCGGCTGCCCGTCCCTCACTTCGGTAGTCGGTGGTGGTGGAGGCACGATAACATCCGGAATGACGACGCCGTCGCCTTCCCGCTCCATGACCGGGTGCTCGGCACCGACTTCCTCGATCGACGCCACGAATTCTGGTGGAGGTGGCGCGGAGCTCAAGGGAGTGACGACCAGCGGCTCCTGACGGCGCCTAGCCTCCACCAGCCGCTCCTTCTCTGCGGTTGCAGCTTCCGCCTCCGCCAGCTTCAGTAGCGCAGACGCTGCCGCCTTATCAGCCTCCGCCTTCTCTAGGCGGGCAGCTGATAACCCGCAAGTATAGGGATAGTTGTAGCCTCTTTCGATAAGTAAGAGTGTCGAACCCAACGAGGAGCTAAAGGTAGAACAAATACTCTCTCAAGTCCTATCGAGCACTAATACGACTCTACACACGCTTGACGTTCGCTTTACCTAGAACAAGTATAAAACTAGAAGTACTTTATAGGTGTGATAGGATAGGTTTGCAAGATAATAAGTAACACGTAAATATAAACTAGGGGCTGTATAGATAAAGATGCAATAAAGTAAATATAGCGAGTGTGGAAAAGTGATGGTAGGAGTTGTGAAATTGTCCCTGAGCAATTGACTATGTTACTAGACCGATAGCAAGTTTTATGTGGTAGAGGCATAAGCTAACATACTTTCTCTTCTTGGATCATATGCACTTATGATTGGAACTCTAGCAAGCGTCCGCAACTACTAAAGATAGGACAGCGAAAATCTACTCAGACATCATAGGATGGCAACACATCATTGGATAATAATATGAAGCATAAAGCACCATGTTCAAGTAGAGGGTACAGCGGGTTGCGGGAGAGTGGACCGCTGGATATAGAAGGGGGAAGGTGATGGATATGTTGGTGAAGATGACGGCGGTGTTGGTGAAGATCGCGGTGATTATGATGGCCCCCGACAGCGCTCCGGCGCCACCGGAAGCAAGGGGGAGAGAGGCCCCCTTCTTCTTCTTCTTCCCTGACCTCCTGCCTAGATGGGAGAAGAGTTTCCCCTCTGGTCCTTGGCTTCCATGGCGTGGGAGGGGCGAGAGCCCCTCCGAAATTGGATATATCTCTCTGTTTCTGCGTTCTTTGATTCTGCCCCTTCACCGTTTCCTTTATATCTGGAGATCCGTAACTCCGATTGGGGTGAATCTTTCGCCCAGATTTTTCTCGTAAAATTAGCTTTCTTGCGGCAAAAGAAGAGCATCAACTGCCTTATGGGTGGCCCACGAGAGTCCAAGGCGCGCCCAGGGGGGAGAGCGCGCCCCCCTATCTCGTGGCCACCCCGGACACCGTTTCGCGTTGATTCTTCCTCCGGAAAATCCCAAATATTCCAAAATAATTCTCCATATGTTTTTTCCAGTTTGGATTCCGTTTGATATTGGGTTTCTGTGAAACATAAAACATGCAACAGACAGGAACTGGCACAGGGCACTGGATCAATATCTTAGTCCCAAAAATAGTATAAAAAGTTGCCAAAAGTATATGAAAGTTGAAGAATATAGGCATGGAACAATCAAAAATTATAGATACGACGGAGACATATCAGCGGCTTCCCGTCCTCGTGCACCTCCCGTGCGTTTCGTTCCTGCACCTCCCGGAGGTCGGCGGCCAGGTCGATTCGCCGGGTGGTGGTGGAGGTCTCCGCCGACCTGATGATAGTGGCGGTGGTTGACTTGTCGAGGGAGAGCGGGGCTCTGAGACAGGAAATGAAGCAAAGGAATCTCAGGCCGAATCACTAAGAAAGAACCTAAAGGAATGGACAGAAAAAGGTACTCAGGCTGACACCATGGGTGGCGCCTTTGGCAGCTTCTGGAACTTGGTCGCCTTCACCGCGGCCTCTTTTCCGCCTGGTCGCGGCGGTCGGATTCTTGGGCTTCTTCGGGGCGCTGCCGAACAGGACGGCGTCCTGCTTCCGCTTGCGCTTGCCGCCTTGAGCGCCCGGCCTGGTGGAGGGGCCCGTGCCGGTGTTGGCGGCACCCCGCGCAGGACGCGGCTCGTCCTCGTCATCGTCGTCGTCGGGCCAGGTCTCCATGCCGCCCCCGTCTTCGGAGCCGCCTGCTCCATCGCCACCACCTACAACGTCGTCCTCCAAGGCGGCTGCCCCTAGGTCGGGGTCGTCCACGTCGCTCACCTCCCGGTCCGGCTGGCAGTCACTAGCCGACCCCATGAGGGCGGCCGTCGTCGAAGACATGTAGATCTACGTTCTAGAAGAAAATCACTCAAGACCAAGACATAACAAGAGCTAAAGAAGAAAAGGAAAGGCTCGAAGACTTACGGCTGGCGGCGAGTTGTCACGAGAGTAGGGTCGCTTGCCGAATTGCCAGGCGCCCTCCGACAACTTGAGGTCGGTGACCTCGTTCACCAGCAAGGCCACCTCGGCAGGCGGCATCTCCTTCGTGCACATCCGGCTGTGGTCGCGGTGCCCGCTTATCCGACAGATCAGATGAGGGCAGCCTTGGAGTGGGAGAACCCGGCGCTCGACGAAGGCCAACAGCAAGTCGGCCGCCACGAGGCCCTCCGCCTCCGTCATCTCCCAGAGCCGGTTGATGGCAGCCGCCGTCTCGGCCGGCACTGGCTTCAGTTTGTAGTGCCAGTTGGCCCGAGGCCCGACGGGGGGGGGGGGCGGCCTCGTAGGGCGGCAGGTTGAGGAAGTCGGCCGCCGGATCGACATTCTTGACGTAGAAGTAAGATTGCTTCCACAGTTTCACCGACTGTGACAGCTTGATGACGGGAAAGGCGTTCTTCTTCGATGACCGGCGCATGGCGACAAAGGCGCCGCACTCGGCCGCCGTATCCTTGGCGGAGGTGCCCAGCTTGGCATAGATGCAGGCCCCCCACAGGTCGATGGTGGGGGGACGCCAAGGTAGCCCTCGCACGCCGTGACGAAGGCGGACAGCAGCGTCACGGTGTTGGGCGTCAGGTGGTGCGGCTGGAGACGGCAGAAATCCATAAAGGAGCGGAGGAACCTGCTCGCCGGAAGACCGAAGCTGCGGAGGAAGTGCGAGCGGAAGACGACCCGCTCGTTCCCGTGCGGCGCCGCAAAGATTTCTTCCCGCGGCGGCACCCGCACCTTGACGAAGGCCGCGTTGGGCATCCGGCGCGTGGCCCAGAGGAAGGTGAGGTGATCCTCGATCACCGTCGAGCCGTCCCAATCACCTCCCCTTTCGCGCGCCATGGCATCCGGGCAGAGCTGCGCTGGGAGGAGGAGCTCGCCGGTGGCAAAACACGGCAGTGTTGCGGCAGGAGAGAGGCAACAGCGAAGAGAGGAGGAAGAGGGGCGGGGAGAGGAGTGCGCGAGCTCCCCCACTCCCGCGTTGCCCCTATTTATAGCCCCCGAGCGGCGAAGCCGAGGGGACGGGACATGGGGATCGTGGGATTAATTGCACCCACGACCCCACGCC
>NC_041385.1:527861890-527896264 GCF_002162155.2 Triticum dicoccoides | reverse complement strand
TGCGCGCCGAGGCAGGGTAGTGGCGGGCCGGGCCCCTGGTCACATCCCATCAGGAGCGTGGGGTGGCAGGCTGGCCGGGCTGACGCACGCCGCATGGCGCGCGCGTGGCGGGCGGCGTGCCTGAGGAAGCTTAGCAGGCACGCCACCTGTTTCCCGCCTCAGCATTCAAAATCAACGAACGGGTCCGCCTTGTCAAAACAGTTCCAAGTTGTCGGTACCCCGCAAGGCGGACCGAGCGTTCCACTAGAGCACGGCGAGGAGGGAAGCCGCCGAGGCTTCACGGCCGATCGGCCGCGGCGCCTCACCAGCTTCGGGGACTACTATCGGAGTATTGGGCCACGGGTAGGTGAACCCGAGTCCCTGAGCCTTCTAAGACTTTGGGCCAGCCAGCTTTGACCCACGATACTCCAGAATGGAGCACCGCCTTCTGGTGGCCGGCTGGCCTGAAGGGCCGGCTGCCCGAAGGCGGCCTAGCGCCAGCAGACGGCACCAAGACAGGCCGCCTCCTAGCAGACGGCCTCCGGAGAGGCCGGCCTCTAGCAGGCGGCCACCAGGCACCCTCAGAGTTTGTGCCCCTTATCAAGAAGACGAGACAGGGTGAGGCTACAACGTAGCCCTGTACTCCCGGATCCCGGGCTTGGCATGGCTACAGTGTCCCGTACCGGCGGAGATCCCCGCACGACGTGGCACTGTTGCCATTCCCCCTTTACGCCACTACTGACCGGCAAAGCCCTGTTCCCATGACGGCCTGTCGGTACTGCCCGCAGGCGGCGGGCCCTACCGGGCAGGGAGAGCCCGGAAGGCGGCCGACGCTGGACCAGCCGGAAATACGGGAGGCCGCCCCCCAGCGGGCGGCCGGACCCTCCCCCAAAGGCAGTATGACATCAACCAGACGGGGTGTGGTGTGGCTACAGTGATCTCCCGCCAGGCGGCGGGACTGTAGCCACGCTCCCCTGACCAAGCCCGCGTCATTAGCACCAGGGCTACAGTGATCAGCCACCAACCAGACCTGCCAGCGGCGGACGCGGCCTGTCGGCTCCGTATCGTACAGGTCGGAGGGCCCGCCAGGCGGCGGGCCCCAGCTGCCGGCGGAGAGGCCGGCGACCAGAGACGCTGACAGCCGGGCCCAGCACCTGTCCAAGTTACCATTGTACCCATGGGGGGTAGGCCTATATAAACCCCCCAGGGCACCCATGCAAAGGGTTCCGAACCTGATAGACCTAGACTCATACTTAGAGGAAGAAGAGAGCTAGCCCTGCCTCCTTCAACCTCTAGTACACAGCTCAAGGAGCACCATGTACTCACTAGTGCCTTAGTGATCATGCGGAGACCTCGTAGAGCAGGAGTAGGGGTATTATCTCCAAGAAGAGCCCCCAACCTGGGTAAAGTACGCCGGCGTTCGTGTCTACGCCTTATCCCGCTTTCGGGCACCGGCGACGTTCTACTCGCTCCCACCATGATAAGCCATCCCTTGGTATATGTCGCACCCAACCCCCGACAACAGGGGTCTGCAAGCTCGGATGATGCAGCACCAACCATTGGGTCAACAAAGAGTTGAATTTGTATGCTCGGATTTGTTGAAGGCCAAGGGATGGTCTTAAGTGGGAGAGATGCAAACTTTGATATGGGAGATAAATTATTGGAAAGAGTAATGGAATCACGGGAGAAGATTAGCGGGATGGTCTCAGACTCTCCACTCCTATTAATATACTATCGTTGGTTTCAGTTTCGGAATATGAAGAGGGACCAACAACTACAGAGATCGGCTCCTATTAATATACTATTGTTGGTTTGAGTTTCAGAATACGAAGAGGGACCAACTGGTATAGAGATTAAAATCATACAATGCATTAAGTTGAAAAAGGGGGAAAAATTGAGGTGGCAGATTTGCTTAGGTGGCACATCGCTGATGTGGACAGTGTACATGATGAGAGAATTGGAAGTAGTGGGGAGCAACTTCTTAAGCATTGTACATGGTAGATAAGAATGCTGAACCCAACGAGAAGCTAAACGCGGAATTAATATTCTATCAACTTCTATCGACCATCGATACAACTCTATTCACACTAACGCTTGCTTTACCTAAAACAAGAAATAAAACTAGTTTGCGATAATAAAAAGATAGCTTTGTAAGATAATAAAGAATTAATTGTTGTTTTAATAAAATAAAAACAAAGTAGAGAGTTTTGGAGAACAACGAGAAAAGTATTTGTTCCTCTGCAATTGAATGACATGATAGTCATACTTACGAGGGAGAGGCTTAAGTTGACATACTTCTCGAAGTTGGATCACATGTTTTTATGATTGGAATTCTAGCAATCATTCACAACTACTAAAGTTACATTAAGGTAAAACACAACCATAGCGTTAAGTAAAAAGACCCCTTTGCAAACAACTCACGAACTCGGGTTTCGGTTTCAGTCACTTCCGCAACCCACTATAAGCAAATCATTAACATATACTTGCAACACTCTACAACATAAATCTCACACGCTTGCGCGACACAATGGGCACCATAGAACAACACCATAATAACATACAACTTATATCAACCATACCATACCACAATTGAAGGTGCTCCCTCTATAAAGGAAAGTAAGTTTAGGTCCTTATGTCACGAGGCAAAATTAGGAGTTAGGACCTGGCTAAGATTGTGCTTTAGAGCATCTCTAGTAGATCCTGCAAATGGTTACCCCGAAAAATCATTTAAGGGTGCTCCCAAACTTTTTTGACGGTACAACGAAGCCTCTGGTGGAATAGCTCCCATAAATTTGTGGGATGCATTTATGGGATCTGTTCCACGTCGGAGGGCTCGCGGTACCGCAAATTTTGCATAGCTTCATAAATTAGAGAATTCAACAAAGGAAACCAAATGAAAACATAATATAAATTAAAATACGAATATAAATGGTCCAAAAATAAATTCACAATACCACAATCGTTTTCATTATAACAAATGTTCAAATTCGAATAATTATTACAACACCAAATTGTTCAAATCACACACAAAATACATATGAATAAAACTAGGTCTATCTCCCCCCATGGAGTTTCCAACGATGCTCAATAAGATCAAGCTTGAGTTGGTTGTGGGAAACATGGTTCTCGATCTTCCGGTAGGTCTCACGAAATTCAGTGTTCTCATCTGCGTCCCATGGCAAGCTTCAGACGGCTACCAACATTGTCATAATCCAAACACATCTCATCCTCGATGATCATATTGTGTAAAATTACACAAGAAGTCATGATGTTTTGAGGTTTCTTTTAACCCAAAAGCGAGCAGGACCTCGAACGATGGCAAACTGAGCTTGCAACATGCCAAATGCCCTCTGAATATCCTTTCGACAAGCTTCTTGTGATTCGGCCAAAAAATGTGTTTCTTAATTTTGGGGTCACTAATGGTCTCCACAAATGTTGACCAGGAAGGATAAATACCGTCGGCAAGATATTACCCCATGATATACTCTTGGCCATTAACTCGATATGTTCCAAGCCAGAACTTTGCCACTAGCTAGATGAGCAAATAGACGAGATCGTTGCAGGACATTGATATCATTGAGAGACCTCGGCTAACCAAAGAAACAATGCCAAATCCATAGATCATGTGAAGCCACGACTTCAAGCACAATGATGGGTTTTCGTTTGTGGCCAGTGTATTACCCTGCCCAAGCTACCGGGCAATTCTTCCACCTCCAATGCATTCAATCAATACTACCTAGCATGCCCAGCCATCCTCTTTCTTCGTTCATTTCCATCCGTGTAGACGGCGGGAACACCATATGCCATCACTCTAATTGTCGCTGATATTTTTTTATATGCACTAAAGCCAATCAAACTGATGACATTCCTACGCTGAGTGAAAAAGCAGCAATTCTTCTTGCAAGCTTCAACGATGTGCACGAAAAGAGGCATACGCATTTGGTATCGCCTATGAAATTGGTGAGGCGGATATGTCGGTACCTCGGCGAAGTAGTCCTTCATGAGCATCTTGCCGCCGAGAGCTCGGTTACGGGGAATGCATTGTCGGCCAGCCGTGGAGTTGTGGCGCTTTTTCTTCAGCCCATTCTAAAATTCCTCCACGATATGCAACAACCTTAGGTTTGTCGACATCGTCGTCGAGGATCATCTCTTCTATGTCTAAATCATCGAATGAAGACAACAAGAACGAACTCCAATCCATTTAAAAAATGCGCACCCATGAATTTCACCCGAACCTCACCTATCGAAATTGAATGAAAGTTACGGGGAAATGCATAGGCGGGCATTGAACATACCTTCCCACAAGCAAAGCCATCCGCCCCTTTCTTCTTCCCCGCCGTCTGAAGCAAATCAGGCAGCCTTTTCAATGTTAGTATTGGACAAAGGATACAAAGCTGGAGAATATACTATGACATAGTACTAGATTAGTACTCCCTCCATTCCAAATTACTCGTCGTGGTTTTAGTTCAAATTTGAACTAAAACCACGCTGAGTAATTTGGAACGGAGGGAGTAGATTAGAACGGACTTCAAAAATCCATGACTGGGTAACACACAAGCCTCTTAAAATTTTCTCCCCGAACTTTCAAATTCACTTCATCCAAAAACCATCCCAAGTACACCAGATCTGTATTCCATTGAAGTACCAGTTGATAGTCAATGCTTTTTTTAAGTAGGTATCAGAGCATCTCCACTCGTTCAGCCCCCCAGCGCATAGGCTGGCGCCTTTTCTGGCGTCCACCCAACGATTTTTAGACCCTGGAGGCGACCAAGGCCCCAGCCACGCCCCCAGGTGCCGCCCCCAAGGCCCCAGCCACGCGCCCCATATTCAAACTTGATCGTTCCTGCTCCAAAAAAAGGCTATAATCCGGCGATCATCGCAATAGTTTGGTGATTCAGTGCCATAGTTTGGCGATCAAATGAAAGGATAGACAGTAGTTTCGCGCACAAAAAAGGAAGGACGCGAAACGAATGCATTAAACGTCGAGGTCGACCTCCAGCGTCATCGGAGCGTGCGCAGGCTGGGAGGAGTCGGCACGGCTTCTGGACTAGTCGGCACGGCTTCTGTGCTGCTGGGCGTCGCGGAGACATCATCAGTCGGGCTGGGCGGCGTCGGCGGTGTCGATGTTGAAGTCGCCGGTATCTGGTTCAGGATGAGGCCACGCTCCGCCAGGAACCACACCTTGAGCTTCTCGTCGCCCCTCTGAAGCATGTCAGCACCGCCCATCAAGAAAGCCAGGTTGCTGTTGCTCTTCTTGGTGTCTTGAGCTTTGAGTTTCACGGCGACGTTGGTCCGGAGCAAGTCGAGTTTGACGGCACTGTTCGTCATCAAAGCCGCCCACCTTGCCTCAATTTTCTCTTCTCGCTGGGCGGCCCTGCTCTTGGTGTCGACGAGGCAAATACTCAATGGACTCTTGCACGCGTGCGGTAGCCGACTCGGCGTGTTTCATCTTTTGGCCCCTTTGTTGTCGTCCGGGCGCCCGTCGTCTGTGCTCGGTGTCGCCGCATCCGGCTTGTACGTCTCCTTGGTCTTGGCGAGGGTGCGCCGGATATCCGCTCCTTCTCTTCCTCCTCCTCCTGCTCCTCCTCCTCCTCCTCCTCCGGCTCTTCCTCGCCGTACTCAAGCTCGCCGCCCATGTCACCGAGATCAATCGAGCCGTCTTGGGTAGTGAACCCGGGGGAAGCGGCGGCGACAGCCGAGCCGGCTGCGATGATGTCTTCCATGTCAGCCTCCGTCGCGTCGGCGTCGCCAAGATGTGACGAGAAGGAGGCTTGCGAGTAGAGGCCGCGGTGGAGAGGTGGCGTCGGGGAGGCTGCGTAGTCTGGCGGCGAGTACGTGTATGGAGGGTATTGCACGCCGGCGAACGCGGGCGAGGGCGTGCGCTAGACCAGGCGCCCATGGGGGAAGGTGATGTTGGGGTTGAAACCGCCGTGGACGTCGCCGTCGGCATAGCCTGGCGATGGCGTGCTCCATGGGTGCGGAGACGACGAGAAGCCGACCGGAGATCCGACGCTTTGCTGGCTCCAGGCCGCGTGCGGGCCATGGCCGCCGGGTGGATTCATCATCCATGTGCGAGCCGCCTCGGCTTGTTTGGCAGCCGAGCGCTCCGCCTGCTCCACCGCCGCCGCGGCCACTAGCGCCGCCCTCTCCCTGGCCTTCTTGGCCCCGTTGTGCCTATCGGCGGTGACGGCCTCCCGGCGCTGCACTTTCGCCGTCCAGTCGGTGTTGGTCATGCACGGAGGCTTGGACGACGGCACCCTCTGCTTCCTCTGCTTCGGCTGGGCGACGGCTGTGGGATCCGTCGCGACGCGGGGATCACGTACTTCTTCAGCGGCAAAGCGGTCGGCTTGGAAGGGAGGAGGCGGAGTTTGGCGGGAGGAATGGAGAATGAGAGGGATGCCGAGGGGGGAAGCAGGAGGAAACGGCGGGAAAAGGGCCTCCTCTCGCTGACACAGCGGCCCCACGCCCCTTTTCGCTTCTGTCGGCGCCCCCCGGCGACACCCGGACGCTTGGGTTCGGGGCGGGATCGCCGGCTCTAAATTTGGCCCAAACCGGCGCTAAATGAGGTCCTCGGACGCGACTTGGCCGATTTTCGGCCACCAGCGCTAAAATTTTGTCTGGGGCCTGATGGGGGCGCGGCTGGAGATGCTCTCAGCCAAATGCGGTTCTAATGTGGGCACTTTTGGAGCAATCAAACAGACACGGTTTGAAGCATGAGAGATCAGTTCACAACATTGCAGCAATCAAACTAAAGGGAATATTTTCTGAACTGAACCTACTTCATGGTAGGTGTCGTGGTGGGCGCACGATAGATGCCAATGGATGGCTAAAGAGAGGAGGAGGCTCGAGGGCACTGATGGGCTCCAGAGGCAAGGTTGGCATGAGCGAGCACGAGACGCAAGACATACCCAGGTTCGAGGCTCTCCTAAGAGATAACACCGCTAGTCTTGCCGAGTGTGGTTGATATGCAACAGTACAGAGTTGCTCCTAGAGCTGTATTAAGGAAGAAGGAAGGCAGGCCAAGGCTCGGGCTGCCCTTCCCTCGGTGTATGAGTGGAGTGTTGCTAGTTGTGGATCTCTCTATCATATGTGTGCTTAGTTGCTTCGTTGCTTCGTATGCATGAGGGCTCCGAGGGTGTTTTATAGGTCAACCCCTCAAGGGTACAATGGTGATGTTACAAGGCCGTAGGGCCGGGTTGTCAGCGTTTGAGACCTGGAGCTGGGACCCGCCGGGTGTCAGGGCTCGCCGGGTTCTTCGGGTACGGGCCCCGCACACCTAGGGGCACTGTTCATCGTCTTGTCGATCGTCAGGGTGTGGCCGGGTTGAATCGGGTTCAGTGGCGCTCCATCAAGTCGCCGCTTGCTAGCGTCAGTAGTGACAATGGGTGCACTGTTGCCACGCCGGCCCTGGTCAGCGGGTAGGTGGGGGGCATTGTTGCCACGCCTAGGCTGATCGGAGGCATGGGCGGGAGATGGAGACTCGTCCCATCGCAGCCTCGGTCATCCGTAGATGGAGACTCGTCTCATCGCACGGCCTGGATGGGACGGGAGCTGACCCATGGCCGGGTTTAGGAACACGCCAAGGATGGAGCTGGCTTGTTGAGGAAGTCTTGATGTGCTGGGTTCGGTCGCCTCGAGCTGTCCGTTGGGGCCAAGTTGAGGAGTACGGCCGAGTTGGAAAGCTTGGACGGGTTGAGCAACCCGGCTTGAGAGGCGATACTTGCCCCGTTGTTTTTGAAAATTATTCGGGTTCCATTGTCTGTCCGGGTTCATCCCCTGACAATAGGTTTAGGTCAATTTATCAAGCTATTATTGATATGTTAGGGATGACGCTTTTGTACTAGTATCAAATCTAAGGATGCGAGCTAGCTCTGGTGTGAGATAAACAGGTGATGCAAGAACAAATATGACACTACTTTGCCTACTGTCCATTTATAGTTTGTGTGTCATATAAGTTGTATATGTGTGCCAGTGTGCCAAATGAGTTCTGTTCCTTGCCCCGCAGGCAGCATTGTAGCTATGTGAACAGAAACTTGTGACCATCATTTTAAACCAATTTGTCATCTTATATGGTCTGGAGTAGCAGTGGAATTTGGTTGAGTTAAACTTCACGAAGCCGATACAATTATTCTGAAAACAATTAAGAAATAAGTCCATACAAATTACACCGAAAAACATTGTCTAGTGCTTATGGTTGTAATATCTACAAAGTACTTGAGTACCAAATTGCCATCAGGAGGGATGTCATGTAGTTTTAATTTCACGGCATTAGCACAAAAGTGCCAACGAATTGCTCAAAGCCCTTGCGCAATAACCCGAACATCACTTGGCAACGGAAGATTTTGTGAAAAGTAAACGAGGGCAAAAAGGCACCAGATTGTTAATTACTACAAAACAGAGAAAAAAGAACTCGGAACGGCACGATTTTCTTGCTTAATTGCATACAACCATCATCAAACGAAGGGTTGCCTCAAAAAAAAAATCATCAAACGAAGGGGAGAGAGATGAACGAGGTGCTGCCATCAGAAGGGATGGTAAATAATTTGTGATCTCATCGCGTCAGGCAAAAACATGCCATGAACTGCTCAAAGCCCTTGCGCAATAACCCAAAGCATCACCTGGCAGCAAGAAGAAGAAGAAGCATCACTTTGCAGCAAGAAGAAGCACATCCTTTCAGGGAAGCAGGCAAGAAGCAAGAAACGCACACTAGATAGGCGAAGAAAGACCAGCAAAAGGAATCGGGATGAGACGCAGATCGCCATCTGCGATGGCGGCTAGGGTTTGATAGAACAGCGGGCGGCGAAGTCGCCTGTGGAAGGAGGCGCATGACTTTATACAGGAGAGACACCCAAGCCTGACACATCTGGAAAGGCACCCACCTTAATCCGTAAACCCAGAAAGAAGGCGTCTAATATGTTGTACGACAAACCACGCAAAGGCGTATTCCGTGGAATACGTCAGCGCCTGGAGAGAGGAAAGGGAAGAGGAGTCTCCGCACGGTTGAGAGAGTCGAAGGCATCCAAGACCAACCCTGGCTCAAAAAAGAACAAAAAAAGACCAACCGTGGCGGAAAATGGCGTGCGGGCTCCCGCCGCTGCTCCACGCCCTCCTCTCCTCTCCGCCTCGCCCCCTCCTCCCCTCCCGCCCTCCCTCCCTCCTCGTGCCCAGAACCCTACCCCTAGTCACTCGCGCTCGCGGGCCTAGGGTCGCGCGCCACCTGTCCCCTGCCCCTCCGCGCGCGCTCCCGGACATTGCCGCCGCGGCGGCGGGCCTCCGGGACGCGGTCACCGGCGCCTTCCAGGCGTCTCCGCCTACGTGGAGCTCGGCTGCCACCACCAACCTCGCCATCTTCGTCGCGGGCACGCCGCTGCTCCTCTCCGGCCTCTCCGCCTCCGGCATCGCGGCCGCCTACGTCCTCGGCACCCTCACGTGGCGCGCATTTGGGGCCCAGGGTTTCCTCCTCGTCGCCGCCTACTTCGTAGTGGTGAGTGGATCGGTGTTACGTTGCCGGTTGATGCTTCGCATCGACGACGGGCGAAGTGTTTCTGAATTGCATGTCTGAGGTGCTGTGGTAAATCTGAAAATTTTCAGAAATGCCGTTTTTGTCACGGTTTAGAATTTCTGTTGAGGGGTTGTCACCGCCCGATGATCTTCATTTCTTAATAGGACATGTTTCATCGGTCTTCTCTCTACTCCCTGCCCAATAAATATTATTTTAGCGATTGCGGTGTCTTCTAGCGAATTACCTAGCCTTGGTAATGGTACTGGGGAAATTGGTGCTTTCTGGTGTTTGTCAGCATTGATGCAAAATAGCAATTTTCCACAGCCAAGTTTGTCAAAATTGTAAGAGTAAACTAGCTTTATAGACTTGATTACAGACAAGATACTTTCATATTTCTGTCTTGCTCAAGTTTGTACATGAATTAACCGGAAATCAGAATTGCTCTAGTTTCGTACCAATGCAAATCTGTATATCAGTGGTGGAGACAGAACCTTTTCAAAGCCTTGGCAAACCGCAAGACGAAGTGCCTATAAGCTAGAATGCCATTTTCGGTGCAGGCTGCTGTGACATTCACCCAGGTAGATCATCCTGATGCCAGCAATCTGGAAGGGAAGGTTTCACCTCCCCTGCTATAGGGAGAGAAACGGGCTAGTAAGGGGGTCGCTCTTCTCCGCATGCTGCCTATATATTGAAATAGGGATAGTCTTGATTTGGTAATCTTGCCAGTTAGGAAATCCAGACTTTGCCAAAACTTCCAAACTTCCTTTATTTGTTCTGCTCTTTAGAACCACAAATGAATCATGAATGAGTGGTCATCGCATGTTTTAATCTTCAAATCAGGTGGAGGTTGTGCATAAGAGATACACTTTTCTCCAGTTTATGATTTGCCCTTGCTAAAGGAGGACTGAGATTAGTATTTCCTGTGAAATTAAATATGTATTGCCATAAAATAAATAATCACGATGTACGATTATTCTGTTCATTGATAAGCAATGTTTGTTGTGCAATTTCCACTGCCTGTTCGGAAAACAGGCAGTTCTAAATTTATGGATGTATGTGTTCTGTCGATTGTGGGACATAGTTCCATGACCCTCCTTAGGCTGGTTGTACTACCTGACAAAGGCAACTAATCTGCTGTATCCATCATGTCAATCCTAGTACATCATCAGTCTAGGTTATTTATTTTGCTTTTAATATGCAGGGCACAGCAGTGACCAAGTTAAAGATAAAACAAAAAGAAGCTTTGGGAGTGGCTGAGAAAAAAGGAGGAAGGAGAGGTCCTGGTAGTGTTATTGGTTCTAGTGCTGCTGGTTGTGTCTGTGCTCTCCTATCAGTATATAATGTGGGCGGGGGAGCATTCGCGGAACTCTGGACACTTGGCTTTGTTGCAAGTTTCTGTACTAAACTCAGTGATACAGTTTCCAGTGAAATAGGGAAGGCGTATGGAAGAACAACGTAAGGTCCTGGTCATTTACCACTCTATTTGCATGACCTTTAGATAGTTGATGGTTTATTTGGTGCTTACATGTGCAAACTTAATAAACTGTAATTGTTAAAGTTTCAATATCATACTTAGAGCTCAGTTCTGTTCTTTTTGTAGAGTAGGTACCTAGTGACAACATTTAAGGTTGTTCCAAGAGGTACGGAAGGTGCAGTCAGTGTTGAGGGCACTCTTGCTGGAATTGTAGCATCGACGTTTCTGGCAGGGATTGGTTATATTCTGGGGCAGGTAAACAATTTTTAAAATTATGTACTATGGACAATTGGACATCTTCTTCAATTATTTAACTGTAATCAGACTTGCATGTGTCATGTTGTTTATATGCCTGCTATCTCATGCTCTTATAATCTGATAGTGTTATTGGCTAGAACACATATTAGAGCAATGTTGGGAGCATACGACCTGCAATGTTAAGCTCCTTGCATATGGCATCTAGGAGGATAGTAATCACAATTTTGATATGGAAGTGGCAGTAATTATTGTACTTTTTTTTACCTTGGGCTGTAAATCAGGAATATGGTTATTGAAAAGAAAAAATCATTTGTTTTACAGGTAAATCTACCACAGGGTGTGCTATGTGTTCTTGCATCCCAGATTGCAAATTTTGGCGAGAGTTTGATTGGCGCAACACTGCAGGATAAGGAAGGTTTTGAATGGGTGAGCCTAAACTTTTAGATGCTGAATGCTGATGCTTTATATACAATGTTGTTAAGAGATAGGCTTTTTTTGTATAGAAGCCCTTTGGATCATAAGAATCGGTTCACCAAATTTCTATGGAGTCCATTCCTATACACTCCATTCCATAGGAATCACAGCATGAACTCAAACCTCATTTTATTTTTCCTTTGAGAAGTCCAATGCATGTGCACTCTATCTCTCTACTCTCTCTCAATCCTCTAAATTCTTGTGTTTATTACCTGTGCACCATCCAAAAACATCTCTTATAAAATTCATGTGTTTCGAAATCCTGTAGGAATTCATAGTAGTTGATATCAATCTATCTTACATTTTTCCTATCCCTGCAATCCAAAGAAGGCCTTAGTTTCCCTAGTAAAGCTGTGTTTGCCTTTTGTGTTCTGTTATACTCTTGTTGTTGAAAGTTTAGACTCATAGTTGCATCACCAAGTTGGCCTGCCTGAACACGTGAGTAACTAGGCAAAGTCTCCTTTTGGCATTGTGATGGATTGTGGTAGATTAACCCCAGAATCATTGATGTCTGTACAGCACTCTTGATCCCTCTTCTTTTAGGTGTGTCAAGTAAAAATCTCAGGCTAATTAGATATGGAACATTCGGTTAACAGAATTAGTGTAGACTCGTGTCTCCTGAACAATAATGGCCAGGATAGTGTCATCCGCATTGGTGTATCCTCCTATTCAAGCTGTTCTTTTGGTTTACTTTTCAGGGTCACATTATCTGCACATTATATTGTTATATGTTGACACCAGGAGGTCCCCACAAAACTAAAATGTGTATATATTTCTCTAATGCAGCTGAACAATGATGTTGTCAACGTGGTCAATATCTCGGCCGGCGCCGTTTTGGCCGCTCTAATGCAGCAGTTGCTAGTGAGCTGGCGCTCATGATCTTTCTTTCCTGACTTTTCTGCAGTGCATCGGCTCTCATAGTTTGTTAGTGGTACAGGCTGCTGGCATTTGCTTGTGGAACTCGCAATTGAGTGGATGCACGTCTGTCTGTATGGACGTGCTTCTCCTTTGTGACATATCTTCCTGTACTTCTAATTCTAGTACTAGCTTACTAGCATAGATTTGTCAAGTAAAACTCTCTCTGCCAGAGCTTCATATGTCCTAGAAATACTGTGCTGGCTGGCGTGCTACTAGCTACTCCAAACAATGCTCATTATCCACTAGTTAAAACTCGTGATTGGACAAGTTGCATGCTTTATGATCCATGATCACAAGATGATGAAGTTGCAGGTCCGTTGAGCTGCAAGCCTGCAAGCATCACATGGCGTCTTTGCTTTTGTAGGGAATCCTAACTTGATCAATCATCTCAACCTGCCATACGGCGGGCAAGCACGGATGCACGCCTTCCCACTATTGGATGAGTCAGACGTCTTTACGTCACGTTGGCCAGGACGTGTTGTCACGGCACACACCTGAGTGAGCGCATGGTACAGGCCATAGCCTCGTACGAGCTCACTTTTGCTCCGCCTTGGTCTGTGGGTTAGATAATGCATTTCTAGCAGACCAGCATGTGTTCTCTTGCAACTGTGCGACTTTCTGTCTCATCGAACTCTTACTTTTGCTTCTGCTTAGGTTTGTTGTCGTCTTTGGAAACATGAGTGTTGAGCTTCCTCAATGAGTAGGGCATTTTGGATACTGAGCTCCTTGAAATATTCAAAATCCAAACTATTCAGTTTGAAAAATATTATTAAAAAATACACATATATGCAAGGATGTAAGAGCTAACACTCGGACGGGTGGACCAGTAGCTGACCAGTCAAAAAAAAAAATGATCCACTCGGGCGCCTTAAACTGACCTTAAACGTCTGGCAGTCCGGTGTCTCTCATATCCAGACCAAATGGTGGGTGGATATGGGGTGGCCCGGGCGCATCCGTCACGTCAGCCCGGCCCACCATCGATCCCATGTCGTCCCCACAAAAAAACCCAATCCGTCCCTGCTCCGAACTCTAGCTCACTCCACTTTCTTTCTCACTCTGCCCCCTCCTCTCCCCTCTCCAATTCCGACCCAATTCGACGACATGTTGAGCTCCGACAACCACTCGAGCTCCGACTCGACGTTGAGGAGGATTTGGCCCTCCGCATTGCGTTGGAGCGGCCGAAGGTGGACACCGGGGGCAACACCGGATCTGCACTGTTGTCGCTCCCGCGCCGACGCAGTGCGTTACAAAAGTTGGCCCCTTGACGGGGTCTCAGACCCGAGGTGCGTAACGTAAAGGAGCCCGGCCTCGACCTTAACCAGGGCCCACTAGGCCCAAGGAGCATCAAGGAACCCTAAGAAGGAGAGGGAGTACCGGAACGGAGTCTGCACACATAGTTTACCCAGGTTCGAGCCTCCGAAGAGTAATACCCTATGTCCTGCTTTGTGACGGTGAGGGGATACCTCGTGCAGAGGATTACAATGGTGTTTGGGATGTCTATCGAGAGTTGAGTTCCAGATTGGATTCCTAATGAGGATCCTAGACATCCCTTTATATAGACATGAGAGGTCTAGGGTTTACACGGAGAAGATATCAGATTGATCTGGCCAGCCTCCGAGGCCCATCTTCTCCTATATGATGCCATTTGCCCTAGAAAAAATTAGGAGAGGACTTTCGAGACGAAGCGTCGCCGTCTCGAGTCGGAACCTGGGCAGGAGCACTTTTGCTCTCTGGCGGAGCGATTCCGTCGGAGATACCTCCCTCCGGGAAGGGGAATTTAAAGCCACTGACATCACCAACAACCCTCTCATCGTGGGAGGACCAATCTTCATCAACATCTTCACCAATGCCATCTAACCTCAAACCCTATTTCATCTCTTGTATTCAATCTTTGTCTCAGAAACTCAGATTGGTACCTGCAGGTTGCTAGTAGTGTTGATTACATCTTGTAGTTGATGCTAGTTGGTTTATTTGGTGGAAAATTATATGTTGAGATCCTTGATGCTATTCAATACTCCTCTGATCTTGAACATGAATATGATTTGTGAGTAGTTACGTTTGTTCTTGAAAAAATGAGAGAAGTCTTGTCATAAGTAATCATGTGAATTTCGTTTTAGTTTGATATTTTGATGATATGTATGTTGTTGCTTCCTTTAGTGGTGTCATGTGAACATCGACTACATGGCACTTCATCATACTTAGGCCTAAGGGAAGACAATGTGGAGTAGTAATTAGATGATGGGTTACTCGAGTGATAGAAGTTTAAACCCTAGTTTATGCGCTATTTTGTAAAGGGCTGAATTGGATCTATATGTTTCATGCTATGCTTAGATTTATCTTAATTCTTCTTTCGTAGTTGCAGATGCTTGCGAGAACGGGTAATCATAAGTGGGAGATTTGTTCAAGTAAGAGCAACACCCAAGCACCGGTCCACCCACATATCAAATTATCAAAGTAGCGAACATGAAGCAAACAAACATGATGAAAGTGACTAGATGAAATTTCCTTGTGTCCTCAAGAACGCTTTGCTTATTATAAAAGTCCGTTCCGTCATGTCTGTTGCTATAAAAAGGATTGCGCTACTTTGCCGCACCTTTGTTACAATTGTCACTTGTTGCTCGTTACAAATTACCTTGCTATCAAACTATCTACTACCGATAATTTCAGTGCTTGCAGATATTACCTTGCTGAAAATCGCTTGTCATTTCCTCCTGCTCCTCGTTGGGAAAGGGCTACGATTGATCCCCTATACTTGTGGGTCATCAACCCCTCCCGGCCCATGCGAAGCTCTATGAGGGTTGCGCCGTCCTCTTTGCCTGCCGACCGTTGCTCTGCGCGGGCAGCGTTGGGTGCTAGTGCCCGCTCCGCCGGCCCTCGCCGGAATCAGAGGTGTTCATCGTCTTCCACGAGAGGCAACATGCAAGGAAGAGGGATGTGACAGAACAATCTGTGCGCCGCCACCGCGGGTTGCTGGCAGAGCCCGGCGAGGGCGAGCGGCTCCTCGCTTGGGTCTACCACCGGTCGCTGATGACGGCGGAGGCGGACGCTGGCCGCCTACGACGGAAGAACGCGAAGGCGCTCCGGCTTGCCATTTAGTGGCCGGAGCCCAAGGCAGCGAAGGCAATGACGGACGCGGTTCGGGTGGCCAAGCTGAAGTGGCAGTAAGACAAGGCCATCCATGAGGTGAATGGGCTCATCATCCTCTCTAACTCCTCGTCCATGATGGCGGCGACCACAACTCCACTTCCTCCTCCGACGACCAAGATCCACCACCGGCCGCGGACGCCTATAGATGCACCGATGACTGGAAGGGCAAAGGCCCGGCGAGGAAGTGGTGATCCCGCTCCTCTTCTGTTTATATTATTGTTTTTAGTTGTTTAAGTTAAGAACTTGTCCGGCGATGAACTTCGGTGATCTTTTGGATGATGTAGTGGGCTTTATGTGCATTTTGTTGTCCGTTTGATGCCGATTTCTTTGTCCTTTGTTTGATCACTTAGAGTAGTTCATCACGTTGCATTAGTAGTGTGGATATAGGGTGCCAGATACTCCTTCCATTCCACAATGTAGTGCCTATAGATTTTTGTGAAAGTCAAACTTTGCTAACTTTAACCAAGTGTATAGAGAAAACTTTCTACATCTACAATATCAAATATGTACATTCTGAAAATATAACTCATGATGTAACCAATGATGTGCATTTGGTATTCTAGATGTACCTACTTCTCTCTATAAATATGGTCAAAGTTTGTAATGTTTTACTTTTGCAAAAGTCTACAAGCACTACATCATGGAACGGATGGAGTATGAGGTAAACGGATGCAGAATGGATTATTTGAGGCATAACCAGTCATTGTGCGCGTTCGCGATCGTTTGAGGGCCCAGATTTGCCAAGTCTGCCTGTAGATGCTCTAATGTGTATGTGTGTAAAATTTTAGAATGAAATACCTTGAATTGCGAGGTGCACAAAAAGATAAAATCATGGACTCTGAGGATTAACAGTACATATGTTAAAAGGCCTTTTTTTTTGGTGTAGCTCTATTTCAACCAGAAAATTGTACACACATGCCCGTTATGACTCTAGGTATATGTGTACTTATTTTCAGAATTTTTGAAACTAAAGAGTGAACTTTGAACTTTGCAAATTCAGCCTCCATTTGAATTTTTTGTTCTTTAATTCCTTTTGAAATGTTTGTCCTAATTGGTTTCTACATTTCGATTCTGTTACTATTTACATCTGAGTTCCTTTGTTTCGATGCTACTTCCTCTGTCTCATAATATAAGAGCTTTTCTGACACTATACTAGTGTCACAAAAGCTCTTATATTATGGGACGGAGGGAGTACTATTTATGTTAATGTTGGGTTTGCTATTTGCGGAGATGGCTTATGAACTTGTGCTGACCAACAAAACATGTTTCCTTTGCTGCTACTTACTTAAATTAAGTACCCTTCTCTGCTAGCTGTGTCAGCAGCACCACACCTTTCAGATGGATGGACACCAACACGCAGGCATGCCATGCAGGTATTACTCGTCCAAAACTCGCTGTGTAATAAGTTATGGAGCGACGGGTCCCTCTCCTTTGTACTTGGCCTGGTAACCCAGTTTTACTCAGTGACTTAACTAGTGCCTGACCAGTCAACTTATCTTATGTAGCAGTGGTACTGCTAGCCCTGTCCTTCTGTAGCGAGGACCATATGCGCGGTTCCTTGTGGAAAACATGACGTGCCACACTGTGTGCACTGCGCTTTGGTGCCTCCCACTGTGAAGACAGCAGCCTCCTGTGCGCTGCTCGTACCACTAATTCGTGTGAGGCCGAGGTTTTTCCCGGCGTCCCAAACGCAAGCCTTTCTTTGCACGATGCTCTCTCTGGCCATGGCCGGTCACGTCAGGATCGTCACGTCAATCACCGCACCGCGCACTGGCCCCATCTGCGTCGCCCACGCGGCCGAGCTCTGCTGCTCTTAAACCCCGGGAAAACCACGCTCATCAAACGCAAAGCCCCGGAACGGAACGCACGAACGGACGCCACGATGCCGGCCTCCATCGCGGTCTTCCTGTGCCTGCTCTCGCTGGCCGCCGCGGTGGCGGCGGCCATGGACCCGGCGGAGAGGGAGACGCTGTTCCTCGTCATGGACGCTGTCTCCTCCGACCGGGACTGGCGCTCCGAGAGCCCCGACCCCTGCGGCGCGCCCTGGCCGGGGCTCGAGTGCAAGCCGGCGCCCGGCACCGCGGCGCCGCTGCACGTCACGCGGCTGGACTTCGGCGTGGAGCCCAACCCGTCGTGCAAGGACGCGGCCACCTTCCCGCCCCAGGTGCTCACCCTGCCCCGCCTCCAGTCCCTCTTCTTCGTCGACTGCTTCAACAACCCGGCCGCCGTCACCGCCCTCGTCCTCCCTTCGGCCAACCTCTCGTCCTCCACCCTGCAGCAGCTCAGCATCAGGGCCAACCCGTCGCTGTCCGGCGTCATGCCGCCGCAGCTTGTCAGGCTCAGGTCCCTCCAGGTGCTCACCATCTCCCAGAACGGCCTCGTCCGTGGTGAGATCCCGCAGGGCATCGGCGATCTCAAGTCGCTGGTGCACCTCGACCTCAGCTACAACTCCCTCTCCGGGCCGGTGCCGAGCCGGATCAGCGAACTCAAGGGCTTGGTCGGCCTGGACCTCAGCTACAACGCGCTGTCCGGCCCCATCCCCAGCCGGATCGGGGACCTGCGCCAGCTGCAGAAGCTGGACCTGAGCTCCAACAATCTCACCGGCGGCATTCCGGACACCATCGCCAACCTCACCTCCCTCACCTTCCTGGCGTTAAGCAACAACGGCCTCAATGGGCACTTCCCCCCTGGCCTCTCTGGTCTCCGGAACCTCCAGTACCTGATCATGGACAACAACCCAATGGACGTCGCGCTGCCGTCTGAGCTCGGCAGCCTCGCCCGTCTTCGAGAACTCCGGCTAGCCGGTTCCGGCTACTCGGGGCCGATACCGGCGGCGTTTGGTCAGCTGGCGAGCCTGACGACGCTTTCGCTCCAAGACAACAACCTCACGGGTGAGATTCCCGCGGGGCTGAGCAGGCTGCACAGGATATACCACCTGAACCTGAGCAACAACGGGCTGGGCGGGGCCGTGCCGTTCGACGGCGCGTTCCTGCGGCGGCTCGGCCGCAACCTCGACCTCAGCGGCAACTCGGGGCTGTGCCTGGACGTCGTGCGGGACGTCGGCGTCGGCGTTGGTGCCTGCCATGGCGGCGGCGGCGGTGATGGTTCGTTGGCGCGTGATTCGGTGAGCAGTGCTACGGGAGTGATGGCGAGGGGCTCCACGGACAGTTTCCGGTTTCGCCTGCTCGGCCCAGTGTGCGTGGTAGTGATCTCCTGCATCTTTTTTCCTCCGAATGAGTATGCGTAGTGTTGACAGAATTCGTATGTTGGTTACTGCCCATGTACGTACTTGTGTGTTGTAAAATTGTAATGCTAATTTGTCTACGGCGAGGCTTGTAGCAGAGTTGTACGTAGAAAGCTGTTGACTCTTCTCCAATTTTTTCTCTCTCTTGTCTTCTTCGCCACCGCTCCACCGTCCCGGCCGTCCCCGTCCCGCCACACCCTTGCCGCAAGGAACTCGATGAGTCCGTCACCTTCAGCGGTACACTTGGGCTCCAAGCCGCTTCTCCGTCAGCATTCCACACCTCTCCTCCGAACATCGCGCAAGTATCGTTAGCTCCTACGATACTCACCTTGCCCGGCAACTTTTCGGCAAAATGCCCGTGCTAAGAGGACTTTTGGATTGGTGTTGATGGTTACCCGACCCAAACTTTGGGGTCGACAAAAGGGTTGGCAACTGTTTGGATGGGCTCCAATTATTTGGCTCGCCCCAAGAGCAGCGAGCTTTAGCATTCAATTCGCGACCAACTTATTGGCTAGGTGTGGGCAGCCGATTCCAAAATATTGGCGTGCCCCTCGTTGGCAGAGCGAGCAGGGGCCAATTCCAAACAACACCTACATTTTTTTGTCCCGATTCGGATATGAGTACATATATAAGCACTACGTTGAGTCCTACGACGGCTCGTCCGACAAGGAGAACTACACAGATGAGACGACAATGATGCAAGCGGTCCTTGCAGGCGCGGAACGTGCGGAGGAGCATGTTCTCAACATCAAGGGATCGATCAAGGGTCATCGCGTGCTCAATCGCAACTAGGCGCGCGGCCATTTGACGTTGATGGACGACTACTTTGCCCTAGATGCCCTCTTCGTTGACATTTTTCGCCTGCGTCTTCAGATGTGCAAAAAATGTTTTTGATCGTCTCTACCATGGCGTCTAGTCCTTTGATGATTACTTCATCTTGAAGAAGGACGTCGTGGGAAGGATTGGGTTCTCTTATTACCAGAAGTGCATGGCCGCATTGCGGATGCTTGCATATGGCACAGTCGCTGATTCGTGGGACGAGTACCTAGATGTATGAGATCACATGCAGAGATGCCATGATCAGGGTTGCAATTGTCGTGGTGTTTGGACCTCAGTACCTAAGAGAACCAGCAGCGCCGGACACCGAGAGGCTCTTAGAATCTCGAAAGTAAGAGGGTGGCTAGGTTTGCTCAGATCTCTTGACTGTATGCATTGGAAATTGAAGAACTGTCCAAAACCTTTACAATGGAAATATCAGGGTCATGTTAAGAAGTCCATCGTCATTTTTGAAGCAGTTGCATCACAGGATCTTTGGATTTGGTACGCTTTTTTTGGCGTGCCCGGGTCTCACAAGGACATCAATGTGCCGTAGCGTTCACTATTGTTTGGTAGGCTGACTGAAGAAAAAGCTCCTCTTTGCCACTATATTGTCAATGATCATCAATACAACATGGGATACTATCTGGTTGACGGTATCTACCTGCACGGGCTACCTTTGTCAACATCATCTCTAACTCAATTGGCTAGAAAAAGTCTCACTCTGCCCAACAAAAAGCGGTTAGGAAGGACATTGAGAGGGCATTTGGAGTTCTGCACGTATCTTTTACGGTTGTTCGTGGACCTGTTAAACAATGTAATCCGGATACCTTGTGAGAGGTGATGACCTGTTGTGTGATCATGCATAATATGATTATGAAGGATGAGGGTGAGGATGTTGCCGTGAGTCTTGAATTTGAAAACATGGGTGATCCTATCGAAATTCTAGACCAGAATCCTAAAAGCCTATATTTCAGAAACCAAAAATTCTAAAAAGGTAGACATGCGAACGTTACAAAATTGTGTAAATTTGCCATGTGACAGATTTAAAAAATCATAACATTGCCATGTGCACAATATTAAATTTATAAATCCGACATGTTTGGAAAACAAAATGCTATGAATTCACAACAGCTGCGTTTTTTGGTCTGCTCTTGGGAGATGCTCTAAACGCCGGCGAACAGAAAACTCCTTCGTCGTACCTTGCTCCCAGAAGGCAGCTCGTGAGTAATAATATTGCTGTTTAGACGAAATGACAACTCCCCAAAGGGGCCCCGGCGGGCGGGACACCTCGGGTTCGGCGAGCTACCGGCGGCAGACACGGAGAGAAAGCGAGCAACAGTTGCCAACTGTGGGCGGTCGCTCCGTCTGCGGATGGACGGGCACCACCGGTACTGCCCTGCCCTCCTGCGCGTGGCGCTTCTGTTTGATCAGCGAGTGGTACGTAAGGTAAACTGCATGGACTTGACGTGGTGCAGTGGCAGCCGAGGCGTGCACGATCAGCGGCGGGGCGCCGTGGGACACAGCCGCACGGACGGAGAGAAGGGGTGTGCAGCACTGATGGCGGTAAAAGGTAAAGTGGAGGGAGACGGGCCAAAAAGGAGCACGCTCGGGTGGCGAGTAGTGTTTGAGTGGATCGATGTATGGTGTACTTGTATCAGAAAAATGATTTTCTAGCCAACCGCCTGTGGTGTTTGGAGATTCGGATCCCGGTCCTTGGATCGCCCGTACGCTCACCCATGAACATATTCACATTCTACCTTGTGAGCACCTCCGAGAAGGCATATTATTTTGACATTTATGGGTCTTGTTGTCAATGAAAACATCATCTCTTACTGAACGTGCATCGCCGGAAGTACTGAAATAAATCCAAGATAATGCGAGCGTTAGGACTTGGATCATGATGTGATGAAGATACCACTGTCTTCCTAACCGTCTAATCATAAATTGGTTCGCTCTTTTTTTAAGGGGTGTATGCAAATGATCCTTCCCAAACAAACTCCTTCGTTGGAAGAAGAAAAAAATGTGAACCCTACTCAACGGCCCAACAGCCCAATGGCCCAATGTTAGACCTACCGAACACCCTCGTGAAAAGAAAAATAAATGCAAAAGTAGTCCAAACCGAAAAAACGATGTCAGGTGTTAGCCAAAAATATTGCTAGTGTGTAAGGCATGAAAATTTGATGCGCGGCTATACCTCGCTTATAACGAGGCAACCTTCTGACTCAATGAAGGCGGCGAGCGTATGGGTCGACCAAGTGCACGATAGAGGGAACCCTCGTGTGAAGGGAGCCCAAGATGGGTCGGCCAGGCGCACGCAAGGCTACAACCTCGTTTTTATTTTTGGGTTTTCACCTTTTCAGTTTCTTTTTTGCTTTATTTTTTTAATTTTTTTATACCTTTGTAATATTCTAATTATATATATTACAAAAAACCTCTACATAAAACATTAGAAAAATTGTTAAGCAAGCATTTGAAAATTGTTAAATCTGCATAGAGAAAATGCCTATCATGTATACAAAAAATGTATACTAAAAAAATACAATGTGTGTGAAAAAAATTGATCATGTATTTTTAAAAAGTTAATCAAGGATTTGAAGAAAATCTAGACCAAGTGTATGAAAAATCTTAATCTATCATTTGAAAAATGTTAAATGTGTATAGAAAAAATGTTGATCACGTATTAGGAAATTGATAATCTTGTATTTGAAAAGATTGTTAATCAAGCACTTGAAAAAATGTTGAACGAGTATGTGGAAAATGTTACTCAAACATTTGAAAATGTTAAATGTATGTAGAACAAATGTTGACCATGTATTAAAAAAAATCTTGTATTTGACAAAAAATTAGTCAAGAATTTTAAAATGATGAAAAAGTACATGAAAAGGTTAAATATGTATAGAAAAACTGTTGACCACGCATTGAGAAAAAAATGTTAATCTTGTATATGCAAAAAATTTCAGCCAAACATTTGGAAAATGTTAAACAAGTACGTGAAAAATGTTAATCAAGCATTTGAAAAATGTTAAATATGTATAGAAATGTTTTGACAATATATTACAAAAAATCTTGTATTTTGAAAAATAATAATCAAGCATTTGAAAAATATTGAACAAGTATGTGAAAAATGTTAATCAAACATTTAGAAAATGTTAATTGTATATAGAAAAAATGTTGACCATGTGTTACAAAATGCTAATATTGTATTTGAACACTGCTAGTCAAGCATTTGAAAATGTTTAAAAAGTTTGTATAGGAAAAATGTTGACCATGTATTCTTATATTGTTAATCTTGTATTTTCAAAATATTAATCAAGCACTTAATTTTTTAAATGTGTATAGAAAAAAAATACTGACCATGTATTTAAATAATATTAATCTTGTATTTAAAAATTTTAATCAAGCATTTCGAAAATGTTTAAAATGTGTATAGAAAATATTTAATCATGTATTTAAAAATGTTAAATTTGCATTTGAATTTTTTTAATCAAGCATTTGAATTTTTTTAAATGTGTATAAAAATGTTGACCATGTATTGAGAAAGTTTTGAATTTTTATTGGGAAAATGTTAAACGCCTATTAGAAAAATGTTCTTGACACATATAAAAAATATAGAATAAAAACCAAAAGAAACAAAGAAAAAGCCAAAAAATGAAAATCGTAAAATGAACAAAAGAACCAAATAGCAATTAAAACAGTGAAAAATAGAAAAACGAAAATAAAAAATGGAGAAGAAATAAGCAAAGCAAAAAAAAAAAATAAGAACACAAAAAATAACCCGAAAGAAAACCGAATAGAAATGAAGCAAAAAGAAAGAAAGGAAAAACTCAATAAAAACAGGAAACCGTGAAATACCAGTTGAAACCGGGCAGTTTCGCCTCAAGTATTTCGCGCCCTACTACACTTCGTCAGGAACTCTCACTTATTTCTTTTAAGCGTTCACGAGTGGGCTGGCCCATTGCTGTAGGCGCTTCACACAAGACACCCTTCCGTATCGCGTGAAGCGAGATATAGACTTTGTGTGAAAATTGCCAGGTCATAAGAAAAAGCAGAACTTGAAATAGAGTTTGCCATGGGTTTGCCATGGCGCACTACCTAGAATTGGCATGAACCTAATAATATATTTGCTTTGTCAAGCGAAGAGAAGAGAAAAAAATACAGTTGGCATCATTTAGTAATTTGTTTCTAAATTTGCCATTTATAGTCCGCATCTTTAAAAACTATCTATTTTATCACTGAATTTCAAAAAAATGCCATATGAAAATTTAAAAAAAAAGGTCAAACATTTGTGTGGGTAGTACAAAAATAATTGTAATTCGTGAAAGACTAAATTTTATATCCTGTAACACAAAACTAACCATACAAAAAAATTAAATCGCCACACAAGTGACAGGGAGAATTAAATTTTTTGATCTAAAAACATTTTTATTCTCTGAAAATGCCATAATGAAAATGGAAACACAAAAAATGTAAATTTACCATGTGTCTAATATAAACATGATCCTAGAAGCCTATGTTTTAAAAACCAAAAATCCTAAAAAAGTAGACATGTGAACGTTACAAAAATGAAATTCATAACATTGCCATGTGCACATTATTAAATTTTATACTCATGTTTGGAAAACAAAATGCTATGAATTTTTCATGTGACCACTATCTTTTCTTTTTACAAAATTTGCAATGTGTATAAAATAATTTTCCTTAGAAAATAAATAAAAAATGTAAAATTATCATGTGACAAAGTTGAAACCATTATAAAAATTGTCATGAGCAAGGGAGAAAAATTTGTAAATTTTGCCATTGGAGAGTTACAAAAAGTGCTAATTTGCCATGTTTGGAAGACAAGACTGTTATGAATTTGCCACGTGACTAGTAGAAATATTTGTAAATTTGCCATGTGTTAAAAACAACTTTTCGTACAACAAGCATAAACAAATATCTGAAATTGCCATGTAACTATTAGAAACACAAGTATGTATACACGCGCAATGGATGTCTTTGTATTGTGAAGTGATCTTAGTAAATCAGATAAATCATTTTTAGGCAAATAAATAGTGATGCATTAATAATATTAGCTATTATAAAAGTAGGAATTAGTATACAAACTCTTTTTTGTGAGGGAAAATTAGTAATACAAACTCTATTGTTTGGTGGCATGGAAAATTCAAAAAAGGTACATTACTTTACTATCCCTTTCTCCATACTCCCCTCCCAAACTATCGTTGTGACGCTCTTTGGACTCAAATTGTATTGCACTCAACTGCAACATGGCCCACGAGACAATAATTGACCTTTTTGTTTTTGGGAACAGGACACGTGCTGTAATATTTTGTGTATTGTTCGGTGCGAATCCTGCCACTCTTAGCCGTTCGATTTAGGAAACCAATGGTTAGGATTGATGCTCTAGCTCCAATTTAAAACTAGTACACTAGTAGTAGTATAGATATAGATTTCCAAAAATTGCCATGGCTTATACACCAAAAATCGGAAATTTGCCATCTAAAACATGATTTATTTATTTTTCTTGAAATTGCCATCATTTAAGAGAAACAAAAGAAGAAGAAAATGTAAAATTGCCATGTGCCTAATGCAAAAAATTATCCTAGAGGGAACCATTTTTTTAGAAAACAAAAAATGTAAAACTTGACATGTCAACATTGGAAAACTATGTAATTTTTTGGCCAAGAATATATAAAATTGCCATCTGAGAAGTTTAAAATTCATAGAGTTGCCATGTAGACATTCCGAAGATATATACAATTTGCCATGTTTGGGAAACAAAATGTTATGAAATTGCCATGTCACCATATACGAATTTGCCATGTTATGAACATGCATAGAGAAAAATTTGCCATTATCGATGGCAAACTTATATCAATCCTATTAAAATCATGGCAAATTTGTGATGCGTGAAAACCTAAAGTTTCCATGATATTTGCCAAAAGGGAAAAAGGCTTCTTAGAATTGGTCACCAAAACAATTTTTTAAAATAGGATTATATTATGAAAGCACATTTTCTCCCTTCGTGGTTTTCATAATTAATGTCAACATACATATTGTTGGACTAATATTTTTACCTAGAATATTTCGGACAAGTTCAACAGCGGCATGGCAAGGACACGAGGATGTGGACCCCTTCAAAATGTCAAGGAAAAAAATTGGCTATCGTAAGACTCTACATTTTTGGTTTAGTGATCCAAGATCACTTTGAGTCCCTTAGGAAAGCTAATACTATTAAAAGGGGATAAGTAATTATCGATGAGGTTGTTGCTCAAGTGCTTAGTGATACTGCTCCAAAAACCCTCAATCATTTTCTCAAAAACACATATATCCAAAAACCCTAAATCTTCATTTCGGTCCCACCGATATCATCTACTCCGGACCCATCAAGATGACTATTCCATTGCCACAGGCAAAATCCTAGCAATTTGGTTTGGCCGAAATGGTTCTCGGTCGCGCCGAGACGGCTAGACCGAGTTTCTGTGATGAAGTTGTTTCATTTCGGAATCACCAAGATGAACCTATCAGAATTACGAAACGAGGTCTTTCCCTAGCCATTGGACTTCAGTCTCACCGAGTTGGTATGGTCGGTTCCACCAAAAAGCCCAACGTTCATATTTTTTGCACCAGTCGGTCTCACCGAGATTCTCATATCAGTCTCACTGATTTGGGTCAAAAGTGTGTAATGGTTGGATTTTGGGTGAAGGCAATTTATACCCCTCCAACCCCACTTACTCTCTAAGAGAGGCATCAGAATGAAAAACAACTTCCACCATTCATTTTTTGAGAGAGAACCACCTACTTATGTGTTGAGATCAAGAGATTCCATTCCTACCATTTGAACCTTGATTTATAGCCTCTTCAAGTTGCTTTCCACTCCAATCCTTATCCTACCCAAGCCAATCTATGTGAGAGAGATTGAGTGCTGAGGAGACTATCATTTAAAGCACAAGAGCAAGGAGTTCATCACCAACACAACATCTTTTACCTTTTGGAGAGTGGTGTTTCCTAGATTGGTTATATGTCACTTAGGAGCCTCCAAGATCATGTGGAGTTGAACCAAGGAGTTTGTTAGGGCAAGGAGATCGCCTACTTAGTGAAGATCTGCCTGAGTGAGGCAAGTCCTTCGTGGGCGTTGGCCATGGTGGAATAGACAAGGTTGCTTCTTCATGGACCCTTCGTGGGTGGAGCCCTCCATGGACTCGCGGAACTTTTACCCTCCGTGGGTTGAAGTCTCCATCAACGTGGATGTACGATAGCACCACCTATGGGAACCATGCCAAAAATTGCCGTGTCTTCATTGTGTTTGATCTTCCGACTCTACCCCTTACTTTCCGCACAATTGCATGATTTACTACTTGCGCTACTCTATCTCTAGACATGCATGTGTAGAATGTCTTGGTGTTATCATAACCTGTGACAAAATCTGCCTAACTTTCAAGAAAACTAAAAACTACACCTTTGCTTGGTTCAGTGTCTATTCACCCCCCCCTCTAGACCTATCTTCTTCGGTCCTACAATTTGTATCAGAGCTTTGATCTCCATTGCTTTGGTTTCATCACCATTGGAGGAAGATGGATGAGTCTACTTTGGTAAGTCTTAGATGTAGAGTGCCCATTCTTGATGGAGAGTACTATGACTCTTGAAAAACTGAAATGCTTGTTATCTTTAATGAATTTGACATGAGTAAGTATGTTCAAAATCCTTATGTGGCTCCTATTGATCCTTTGCAACCCACTCATGAAGAGAAAATTGACACGCTTCATAATCTTAGAACCGTTGATCTTATCATGAGAGGTTTACCTAGAAATGTGCTTATTTACCTGCAAAACTCTGAGCGTGCATATACCCTATGGAAGGACATTGAGATACGCTTTCCGAATTACTCATTAAAGAACCTCAATGAAATTCTTCACAATTCCATTGCTTTTGATAAGATGAAGCCTAGTGATCCTAAGTTTGATGAATGTCTATTTGAGCTTCGTGATCTCATGCGTGCTAAAGGTGACGTTGGAACCATTAGCAACATTATCTTGGAAACCATTAGAATTCACGGACTTGCACATTTTAATGATCATAAATCTAACGTATCATTTGCCCTAGGTGATGATCACATACATGATGATGGTATTGATCATGGCTATTATGACGAAGATGAAGAATCCGACATCGAATATGAAAAGACTATGAGAAATCTTAGTCTCGTGGCTAATCTTCGGAACTACTTAGCTGGAGGAAAAGAGTGGATCATCGATAGTATTTGCACCGATCACATAATCGGAGATAGAGACATTTTTCGTAAGCTTGCTCAGAATGATGGTCCATGCAAGTATGTGACTTTTGGAGACAACTGCAAGGGTAAGGTGGTCCAAAGATAGATCCATTCAAAATGTTATGCTTGTTGAATCTCTTGGTTACAATCTTCTTTTCGTATCTAGACTTGCAGACTTTGGTTTCAATGTTTTATTTACCGAAGTAGATCACCAAGTGTTTCGTCGAGACAATCATAATATGTTCTTTATCGGTATACATAGAGGTGATCTATACATTACTGAATTCACTAAAGAGCCCAACCTCGTACATGTCTTATTGGCAAATCTTCTAAAGGTAGGCTATGGTATAGAAGACTAGGACATGTTGGCATGTGAAATCTTGATAAGCTTGTTAAAGGAGATCACATCCTTGGTGTTAAAGATGTTATATTTGATAAGGATAGCTTTTGTTGTGCTTGCCAAGCAAGAAAACAAGTTGGAGGAAGTCATCCCGTGAAGAACATCATGACCACAAGGAGACCACTTGAGCTACTCCATATGGATCTCTTCGGTCTCAATGCTTACAAGAGACTTGGTGGTAACTCCTTCAGTTTGGTCATTGTTGATGATTTTTCAAGATTTATATGAGTGTTCTTTCTTGATGACAAATCACAGGTACAAAGTTCTTCAAGAACTTCGCTAGGAAGGCTCAAAATTAATTTGAGTGAAGATCAAGAAGGTTCGAAGTGACAACAAAATGGAGTTCAAGAGCGCAAATATTGATACCTTTATTGATGAAGAAGGAATGTCGCATGAGTTCTCGGCTACGTACACACCTCAATAAAATGGAGTTGTTGAATCGAAGAACTATACCCTTGTTGAGATGGCAAGAACGATGCTAGATGAATACAAGACACCAAAACACTTTTGGGTGGAAGCGGTTGAGATAGCTTGTCATGCTATGAATCAAATTTACACTGATACCATAAGGTGCTATACAAACGGTTTTTAACCCCTTTCCGCAATGGCATTTGGAACCATCGCCAAGTGAGTGTGGGCGATAGGGGGGGTACTTCCCACACGACCTAGAAACCGTCGGGGATGGGTGAGCGGCTACTGACGTTCGCCATAGAATAAATGTATGAGAAGTCGCCCCAGTCCCACACGTTACATCTCGACGTTACATTTCTGATCAGAGAGACATCCCAAACGATTACACCGCTATAGTCATGTGAAAAAGCTGGACATCAACATTTAATCTCCCGAATGTTTGTGATAGGTACGTTATCGCACACGGTTCAAGAATATAAAATGTGTGCGGTGCCTCTACTAACGCCAATGTGTACATTTTCATAACTGTGTGCAATTGGTATTCCTATCACACACGCACACTAGTTTGAAACGTTTGCCGTATTACCATGAATCGCACACGCATATGAGACGAAACCGTGTGTGCGGCCGTCGGGCATCACAAACGTTTCAGTCAAAGAACCGTCTATTTTATTTTTTCATCGCACATGCTGTTTTCTTTCTAACCGTGTGCACATTATTTTATTTGCTCATGTACATTTTTTTGGCTGTAATTTACTATTCGAATTGGAAATTTTGAAATATGAAACGTGCAATTCAAATTCTCAGCATAATGGTTCAACAACGAATCCATAAATATAATTGTCAGTATAATATGTTCAGTAATTACAGGATTAGACATCAATTAACTATGATGAACCACAATATTTACAGGCGGTAAAGGTGAAGAGACAAGTGTAAATCATTTTGACTGCCGATGGTGTTGAAGAAGCGGAATGCCCATAATGTGCCTTCCTGCATGCCATAGGCACAAACAAATTTTGTCCAACCTCTTGTGAAGATCGCCTGCCCATCCTTCACCGCCTTCAGGAAGACTTCTAGAGCATTATCATGGCAGCATGAATTATATACTTTAACCTCAGTTGTCTCCACTCTGGTCATGTAGTTTGCAAGGTAATCATCAGTAAATAGCTTCGGAAACCACTGAAAAGAGAAAAATATCAGATCATGAGGTCTAATAGAGTAACTTGTTGTGGGCAGGGGAAAAAAGCAACACATTACTTACCATCCTAAAGTTCACTGTTGTCTTGGACAAAGTGTAAATAAAGAGCTTAATTCCCATCACCCGTTTCTTTCGCCTAACAATCTTTCTTAGTTTCATCACTTGACGCTTGTTCATGAATATCTCATTGCCCCATACACAAAAGGGATCGAAGCATGGATCAGTACCGCTCATATATGTACCTACAAGCAACCAGTAAATGTTAGAAGCTAAACTGAGATTGCACAAATGATGTAAAATACAACTACCTACATTCCTAAGTACAAGTATTTTTAGATATTTCAATATGAACTACATACGGATGTATATAGAATTATAGATATAGTTTAGATTAGAATCTAGATTCACTCATTTTGGTCTTTATGTAGTCTATATTGGAATCTCTAAAAATACTTAAATTTAGGAATAGATGGTGTATAAGACATGGGATGCAGCTAACCTCGACGGCAAACAACAAGATCACCCATTGTAGCCCTGTGTAAGTACATGGAAAGCCAATGTTAACTATAACAGGGTTAACATCCACCAAAAATAGCAAATGGTAATAAAACGGCAACATCTGTAGTGATATCTTCATTGCGAAAGAGTAACACGGTAGCAAAGGGACGGATTAAAAAATGGATACAACTGTTAATTGCAACATGCTTAATAGCATCCTAATTCATGTTTTGTAAGTTTGTAGCCATTGAAATACACCTGTTTAAAAATGGATACAATTGTTAATTGCAACATGCTTAATGTCCATTAAAACCGGTACTGATAAAAAAAATGCAATTGGTAGAGTTAAACATCACAAGGCAGGTGCTGCCAGAGCAGATAATGGCCCAGTTGTCTATAAAAAGGTAGGGAAAATAGCTAAAACGTGTTAGGCATGTTTACTACAAGATTCTTAAGACATCGACCGTACAAAACATAGCAATTAATTGCAACCGGTATTGATAAGATTGAACTGGTAGTTCATACTTGGTAAGTCCTGAGAGGTAATTGCTGGGGCACTTCATCTTGGCCAGAGCACGCCCAAAGTCAGCGGCGGCAGAGGTGAACTCTTCCTTTGGGTCGAAGCATGGATCAGTGCCCCCGACATGCGTACCTACAAGAAGCAAGTCAATGTTAGAAGCCAAACTGCAATTGCACAAATGATGTAAAATACTGTAAGACATGGGATGCAACTAACCTCAACGGCAAACAACAGCATCACCCGTTATGGCCCTGCGTAAGTACATGGATAGGCATGTTAAGTACAACAGGGTTAGCATCCACCAAAAATAGCAAATGGGCAGCATCTCTAGTATATCTTCATTGTGGAGAGTAGCATGATAGCAAAGGGACAAATTAAAAAATGGATACAACTGTTAATTGCAACAGGCTTAACAGCATCCTAAGTCATGTTTTGTAAGTTTGTAGCCATTGAATTACAACTGTTTAAAAATGATTCAAGTGTTAATTGCAACAGGCTTAATGGCCATTGAAATCGGTACTGATAAAAATGCAATTGACAGAGTTAAACATCACAAGGCAGGTGCTGCCAGAGCACATAATGGCCTAGTTGTCTATAAAAGGTAGGGAAAATAACTAAAACGTGTTAGGCATGTTTACTACAAGACGCTTAAGACATCGTGAAGGAAATATGCCCTAGAGGCAATAATAAAGTTATTATTAATTTCCTTATTTCATGATAAATGTTTATTATTCATGCTAGAATTGTATTAACCAGAAACTTAGTACATGTGTGAATACATAGACAAAACATATTGTCCCTAGTATGCCTCTACTTGACTAGCTCGTTAATCAAAGATGGTTTCCTAACCATAGACATGTGTTGTCATTTGATGAATGAGATCACATCATTAGGAGAATGATGTGATGGACATGACCCATCTGTTAGCTTAGCATTATGATCGTTACAGTTTCCTCGCTACTGCTTTCTTCATGACTTATACATGTTCCTCAGACTATGAGGTTATGCAACTCCCGAATACCGGAGGAACACTTTGTGTGCTACCAAACGTCACAATGTAAAATGGTGATTATAAAGGTGCTCTACAGGTGTCTCTGAAGGTGTTTGTTGGGTTGGCATAGATCGAGATTAGGATTTGTCACTCCGTGTTTCAGAGAGGTATCTCTGGGCCCTCTCGGTAATGCTCATCACTATAAGCCTTGCAAGCAATGTGACTAATGAGTTAGTTGCGGGATGAAGTATTACAGAATGAGTAAAGAGACTTGCTGGTAACGAGATTGAACTAGGTATGATGATATCGACGATCGAATCTCGGGCAAGTAACATACCGATGACAAAGGAAACAACGTATGTTGTTATGCGGTTTGACCAATAAAGATCTTCATAGAATATGTAGGAGCCAATATGAGCATCCGGGTTCCGCTATTGGTTATTGATTGGAGATGTGTCTCAGTCATGTATACATAGTTCTCGAACCCGTAGGGTCCGCATGCTTAACGTTCGATGACGATATGTATTATGAGTTATGTGTTTTTGATGACCGAAGTTTGTTCAGATTCCCGGATGAGAACACGGACGTGACGAGGAGTCTCAAAGTGTTCCGGAAAGTTTCGAGTAAAACTGGAGTGCCGGAGGGTTACCGAAACCCCCCGGGGGAAGTAATGGGCCTTGATGGGCCTTAGTGGGAAGAGAGGAAGGGCCAGGAGGGGCTGGCCACGCCCCCTGGGTCCGAATTGGACTAGGGGAAGGGGGCGCCCCCCCTTTCCTTCCCTTCCCCCTCTTCCTTCCTTCTTCCCCCTCTTCCTTAGGTGGAAACCTACTAGGACTTGGAGTCATAGTAGGATTCCCCTCTCGTGGCGTGCCCTAGGAGGGCCGGCCGGCCTCCCCCTTGCTCCTTTATATACGGGGGCAGGGGGGCACCCTAGAACACACAAGTTTCTCTCAACCGTGTGTGGTGCCCCCTCCATAGTTACACACCTCAATCATACCATCGTAGTGCTTAGGCGAAGCCCTGCGCCGGTAGCATCATCATCACCATCGCCACACCGTCGTGCTGACGGAACTCACCCTCTTTCTCAACTGGATCAAGAGCATGAGGGACGTCATCGAGCTTAACGTGTGCTGAACGTGGAGGTGCCGTACGTTCGGTACTTGACCAGTTGGATTGCGAAGAAGTTCGACTACATCAACCATGTTATTGAAACGCTTCCCCTTTCCGTCTATGAGGGTATGTGGACACACTCTCCCCTCCCATTGCTATGCATCACCTAGATAGATCTTGCGTGATCATAGGAATTTTTTTGAAATTACCGCGTTCCCCAACACATTGACCGTGCAAAACATAGCCATTAATTGCAACTGGTATTGGTAAGATTGAACTGGTGAGTTCATACTTGGTAAGTCCCGAGAGGTAGTTGCTGGGGCACTTCATCTTGGCGAGAGCCCGCCCAAAGTCAGCGGCGGCGGAGGCGAGCTCTTCCTCCAGGTCGAAGCGTGGATCAGTGCCCCCGGCATGTGTACCTACAGGCAACCAGTAAATGGTAGAAATTAAACTGCAATTGCACAAATGATGTGAAATACTGGAAGACATGGGATGCAGCTAACCTCGACAGCAAACAACAACATCGGCCGTTATGACCCTGCGTAAGTACATGGACATGCATGTTAAGTACAACAGGGTTAGCATCCACCAAAATAGCAAATGGGCAGCATCTTTAGTGATATCCTGAGTCATGTATTGTAAGTTTGTTGCTCGTATTGGTGAAATTGAACTGGACAGTTAATACTTGAACATCACACAGCATGCAGTACTGAAATAAACAAGGCATGAACATGCTTAATACATCAACCGTACAAAACATAGCCATTGCAAGTGGTATTGGTAAGATTTAGCTAGTCAGATCATACTTGTTAAGTCCTGGGGTAGTCGCCGGGGCACTTCTGGGCCAGAGCCTGCACCATGTCGGCCGCGGCGGAGGCTAGGTGTTCCTCCTAGTCAACACACACAGTGGCCATCGCGCCATGGACCGCCATCAACTCCTCGACCTCCATGTGATATGTGGTTGGGCTTGCGCGGTGATGCTCTGGAGGTAGGGGCGGTGGGGATTTGGAGGCATGAGGATGTTTCGCATGCGCCATTTAAGCAATCAGGCCGGGGTGGTGATAGAGATCGGTGGGTTACCTGGCTAGATCCGAGCAGAATGTAGATGTGGTTGAAGCTGTGGTTGCGGCGGTGACGGTTTGAGTTGCCGGCAGGGGAG
>NC_041385.1:527758666-527861559 GCF_002162155.2 Triticum dicoccoides | reverse complement strand
GAGGAATAGATTCTGAAATCGCGCACCTAATGAAAATTTCGCTGCGAAACTTGAAACTTGGGCGAGGGAAACACACAACACAGACGAAGCGCATAAAATACTCGTGTGCGGGAAAACAGAAAATTGGCAGATCCCGTCTCCAAAAAAAAATGTACACGTGTAGTCAATTTTTTCGGTCAATGGTACGCCTGATTTATTAGGAACCATCGCACAGATAACTGACTTATGGATCATTAACGCAAAAAACGCACACGGGTACGACATAGAAACCGTGTGTTTTGTGATCTTCTAATGATTAACGCAAAAAAATACACACAGGCACACATGCTAATCAACACTCAAAGCCCTCAAAGGATGCTCTTACCGACATTGTACGTTAATACTACAAACTTAAAGTACTACTGGTAATTTTCTCTAATACTACAAACTTAAACTACTTCTGACATCCTGCCATCAGGGCATGCTGGCCAGACGCTGGCGTTCTCCTTCCCGGCTTTGTAGGCAGCAACCCACCGTCCTTCGATCTCCACCAAGCTCTCCTCACCACGACGTGCGGCCTCTTCTTTCTTGCGGCGGCAGGACTCTCTTTTCTTGACTGCTTTCTGCCTTTTCTGATCCTCCTATGCCACTTTGGCCACCTCTAGATCCACCGCCCATTCGGCCATGGCAGCCTCAAAGTCCGCCCATGTAACTATGTGGCTGCCGGCAGCGATGGACTCGGCACTGCGAGATGCCATCACTTCCTTACCATGTGTGCGGTCATGGGCGGCGAGGAACGTGGCACGACGGGATGTCATCGCTTCCTTACCAGTTACTGTGCGCCACGGTGCCATGTACGATGCTTGGAGAGAGCTCTTGGACGGAGGGGCCGGGCAACCATACAATGTGGTTTTTAAGAGCTCAACGACAAATGACAAAGGAAATTTGGCTTCCCTTACAATTTTGCTCGTTCATTATCGCACACGGTTCATCTCCGTTGCTTCCGGAAACAGTGTGCACTCAGCCTATTGTGTGTTGCGTTATGATTGCCCGGAACCCCGGCCACACGGATCGCGCGTGTGCATCATAGGATGTGTCGCGAACGAGCGTCAATCCACGTCACTCACATCACATCCGTGCAGCTGTAGCTGGATTGGATTTATATGCGCCAAATGCCTAGAAAGTGCACATAATCACCTAAATATGGTAAATGAGCCCGAAAAAATGCCAAATTTGAACATGCTGATTTGCAGGGTGTATGTTCTTCGTAGAAAAAAACTCCAGGGCAAAGAACAAAGAAAATTTGGATTCCCCTTCAATCTTGGTGATTTCCCTCTTGAAAGCATGTAACTTCCCTGGTGATGGTTCGATTTATGAAGGGTGTGCATGACGACATAAGCCAAACCTTCTCAAATTTTTACCAGGGCATGGTGAGGTAATACCATGGCACCATGTCAGGCGCATGTTTTTCAAGCATTTATTTCATTTTTTCTATAGTTTAAAACCCAATAAACAAATGTTTGTGGTTCACTATTGCCACACATTTCATCGAAATATCTGTCCATTCCTTGTAAAAGGCATGAGAATTTACTAAATGGCACGAGCATCATTTTCCAAGCCGTTCTTGTGCACGCTTTCATGCACCAATTGTTTGAACTTGAATTATGTGCATTAATGCCTAGAAAATGCACACAATTCCCTAAATATGGTAAATGAACCCGGAAAAGTGTCAAATTTGAACGTGGTGATTTGCAGGGTGTATGTTCATCATAGAAAAAAACTCATGGACAAAGGACAAAGGAAATTTGGATCCCCCTTCAATCTTGGTGATTTCCCCCTCGAAACTATGAAACTTCCTCGGCGATGGTTCGATTTATGAAAGGCGTGCATGACGACATAAGGAAAACATTCTCAAATTTTTACCAGGGCACAGTGAGGCCATACTATGGCACCACGCCAGGAGTCATGTTTTCCAAGCATGTATTTCATTTTTGTATAGTTGTTAACCCAGTAACGACGCGTTTATGGTTGACTATTGCCACACATTTCCTTGAAATATATGCCCACTCCTTGTAAAAGGCATGAGAATGTACTAAATAGCACGAGCATGGTTTTCCAGACCGTTCTTCTGCACCTTTTCATGCATCGATTGTTCTAATTTGAATTATGTGCATTAATGCCTAGAAAATGCAAATAATACCCTAAATATGGTGAATGAGCCCAGAAAAATGTCAAATTTGAACACGTTGCATCTGAGGCAGTATGTTGATCGTTGAAAAAAACTGAATGATAAACTAGGACGGAAATTTGGATTCCCCTTCAATCTTGGTGATTTCCCTCTAGAAAGCATGGAACTTCATCGGTGATGGTTCGATTTATGAAGGGAGTGCATGACGACATTAATCAAACCTTCTCAGCTTTTAACTAGGGCACAGTGAGGCCATACCATGATGGCACCATGCCAGGCGTCATGTTTTTCAAGCACGTATATCATTTTTCTATAGTTGCTAACCCAGTAAATGACGCCTTTTGGTTGACTATTAAGATGTATTCCCTTGAAATCTCTGCCATTCCCTGTAAAAGGCTTGAGAATTTACCAAATACCACAAGTATGGTTTTTCCAGACCGTTCGTGTGCACCTTTTCATGCATCGATTGTTTGAATTTGAATTATGTGGAATAATCCCTAGAAAATGCACATAATCCCCTAATATGGTAAATGAGCCCGGAAAGATGCCAAATTTGAGCATGTTGCATTCGAGGGGGTATGTTGATTGTAGAAAAAATTGAATGACAAGCTAGGACGGAAATTTGGATTCCCCTTCAATCTTGGTGATTTCCCTCTCGAAAGCATGGAACTTCCTCGGTGATGGTTCGATTTATGAAGGGCATGCATGACAACATTAATCAAACCTTCTCAACTTTTAACCAGGGCACGGTGAGGCCATACCATGATGGCACCATGCTAGGCGTCATGTTTTTCAAGCACGTATTTCATTTTCTATAGTTGTTAACCTAGTAAATGATGCGTTTTGGTTGACTATTGCCACGCATTCCCTTCAAATCTCTGCCCATTCCCTATAAAAGGCTTGAGAATTTACTAAATACCACGAGTATGTTTTTCCAGACCGTTCGTGTGCACCTTTTCATGCACCGATTGTTTGAATTTTAATTATGTGGACTAATGCCTAGAAATGCACATAATCCCCTAATATGGTAAATGAGCCTGGAAAGATGCCAAATTTGAGCACGTTGCATTGAAGGGGGTATGTTTGATTGTAGAAAAACCTGAATGACAAGCTAGGAAGGAAATTTGGATTCCCGGCCCCTTCAATCTTGTTGATTCCCCTCGAAACCATAAATTTTCCACGGTGATGGTTTGATTTATGAATGGCGTGCATGATGGCATAAGACAAACATTCTCAATTTTTTACCAGGGCATGGTGAGGCCATACCATGGCACCACGCCAGGGGTCATGTTTTCCAAGCATGTATTTCATTTTTGTATAGTACCTAGTAAACACATTTCCTTGAAATATCTGCCCATTCCTTGTAAAAGGCATGAGAATTTTCTAAATAGCACGTCCATGATTTTCCAGACCGTTCTCATGCACCTTTTCAAGCATTGGTTGTTTGAATTTGAATTATGTGCATTAATGCCTAGAAAATGCACATAATCCCCTAAATATTGTAAATGAACCCAGAAAAGTGCCAAATTTGAACACATTGATTAGCAGGGTTTATGTTCATCGTAGAAAAAACTCATGGACAAAGGACAAAATAAATCTGGATTCCCATTGAATCTCGGTGATTTACTATCGCACACGATTCATCTCCGTCGCCTTTGCGAACCGTGTGTATTCACTCACACATGCAAAAGGAAAAAAGAAAATCTTCGCCCCCTTCGTCCCACCCACTCGCCGCGGACTCCTCCGCAACTCTGCACCTCATCAACTTCTATCACAGTGGCCACCCTAAGCTCGACGGCGCTGTTGTCGGTGGGCGAAGGTCGCGCTCCAAATAGCACGGGATTTCTCCCCCTGCTTTCCGCCGCCTATCTGCACCGACATTCTAGACTCTGGTCAACTGGGGTTTTCTGCGGGATTGGGCCGGGGATTTTTCTCATGAAGAAGGTAATCAACTTAGCAAAACATTCACTCATCTCTCATCGCAGTTTGTCCGTCGCTATTAATCAACCGGGGAAATCTGTGGAATCATTTTTGTTCTAGCTGATTCGTGGGTGTTCATTCATGTGTCCACAGTGCAAGCACAAATCGGGCAAGTGTGGTCGCGACCAGTCGGAAACGAAGTTCTATCTCACCATTCCGGATGACTTCAGGGAGCACTCGGTATGTTCAATCTCAACCTACCATGGTCGGCATGGCCTAAGTTTGTGAACATATACTGTCTGTTGCTACATTATCTATATATTTGCATCAAATCTTTGTTACATTATCTATTTTTAATTATATATTTTTGTACTTTGCTTTCATCTAAATATTGCTCTGTTCTATCAGTTACTCCCACATTTCCATCTTGCCCTGTTATTTCAATATATATAATTTACGAGCTTAATTTTCATTTCAAGCAGTACATCCCTTGCTTTGCAAGAGCAGGAGTAGAAGGAAATCTTGGGCTTTACTTTGTTGATGACTCCCAGGATGTCATATTGACAACGCAACATGGACATACAATGACGGTTAGCGTAAAACTTGATAAAGATGGTCACTCCTATTTTAATGGGGACCTTTGGAGAAAAATGTCTAAGTGTTATGAACTAAAAGCTGGCAATAAAATTCTAGTGCATGCGCCACAATCTGGTCTAATTAACATGGATGTTTACTAAGCGTAGGATATGTTGGATGCATAGTGAACGATCTGTATGTTACTAAGCGTACCGAATTTCACTGGAAGGACTTGAAGCATGTCATAAACTTTGTTGATAATCTGACAGAGATAGCACAACATATGAACGCTGGATTTTGGATGGGATTAATTATAAACGTTGGTAAAAGTCTTATTTTAATGTTGATGCTCATAAACTATATATATCTTCAACGATATGTTACAATTGGTTTTTATTCTACATTTCACTAGAAATTGCCCGCTGTAGCAGTTCGTGGTTCGATTTCCCGGCGTGGTCGAATTACACTTGTGCCTGCTAATAACGCCAAAGTGATTGCAAGGTACAGCATTTCACGCAGAAATGGAACCATTAAAATTAACAAGTTCTCGCTTGTCGTGGCAATGAATCCATATTGGAAAATTGGACACACTGTTCTACTCATGCTCTACCAAGGCACAGGAGGGCTCTTCCTTTTCATTGACGAGATGCCGAGTCGCCGTGATCAAGCTGCTTCCCGCGGATAGTTGTGGTTGTTGGCCCTCGGCCTCTTAAAATGTGCTAGCTGTTACTATGTTAAGTATGTAGATATGGACCATATGATTGTTGGCCGTTAACCTCTTAAAATGTGATAGTTTGTTACTATGTTAAGTATCTAGATATGGACCATATGGTTTTCAAAACCGTGTTACGAAGTGAAACAGCCTGGTTTTTGCCCTCTTTTCTTTGCTTGATTTTCAGTTAGTTGATTTTGGATTTTGAGTTTTGGATCATTTCATTTGGGCTTAAGCACTTGGGTACCCCTTGATTTTCACCCAAGTGCTCCCTCTCCTCCTCACAACCATCATTTCACCCCTGTCCAACCCAACAATATTGCTTGGAATATTTTTCTTAAATGAAAAATATTCATTTTGGCCTCCAAAACCCTAGCTAACTCATTGAGCTCCAAAGCAACCCTAATTTTTCTTGCCCCAAAAATCCTGAGAAAAATCCCAATTATTCTTTGGACCCTAGGGCACCTTTCTGAGCAAAAATATTTCACCACTCTTTGGAATATTTTGGCTACAGAAAATAAATTCACTTCTGGGCTGAAATGGTAGTTTCTACAGCAACTACCTTTTTACTAGCCCCATTGTAGCTGGTTTTCCCTGAGCTTATTTACCTTAGTAAGAGATAGTAAAACCCCAAAGCTCAGCCCTTGAATCCCAGTGGTTTGACCATAGTAACTCCCCAAAGTTACCGTCTAGTAACTTGTCAGCAACACAAGTTTACTTCTACTACACCTGGAACCAAACCAAACTGTGGTAACATCTCAGTTTACTAAGGACTACACGCCAGACATCTTTGTTAGTGCGTAGGGTGGCCTGATGTCACGGTGCACGCGGTGACCGCGTTCGTCCGAGCGTGCTGGCATGCAATATGCGCGCTCTGCGCGTCGCCAGCGCCTTTGTTGAGCGCGTGCTTGCTGCCCAGCCGGCCAGAGCATGCCACCCCTCGCCACCATCCTCGTCTCCACCTCCATAACTCCCCCTGCCACTCGCCGACGCTGGACCTCGCCGCAGCAAGCACGGGCACGGTTCGGCCAACGGCACAGTGCACGCGCACTATGTTCTTCTCTTTCCCCCTCGCTCCTGTGCTCGTCCGCGCCCGCGTACAGTGCCTGCGTGACCTCCATCGCCTTCTCCATCGCTCTCTGGCACCGTTCGTCACCGGGCGCCGGGGACATGTGTCCTCTGGCGAAGCCCGAGCCCTCCTCGCCACCCCGCCTATAAAAGCAGCCCCTTCGCAGCCTCTTGGAGCACCTCAGCCACTCCCACTCCCTCCTAGAGCCAGTAGAAGCCGCAGCCCGACCGGGCAGGCCGCGGGCTGCCGTCCCGGAGCCGAGCTCGTCGGCGATCCCCTCCCAATCGTTCCCGCAGCTCTGGCCCCTCCCAAGCCAAGGAGACCCCGCCAGGGCCTCTGCCTCTCCTCCGTGAAGTCAACCCACCTAGCTGGAGCCCCTGGAGCTGCCCCAAGCCGCTGTCTTCTTCAACTCCGGCAACCTCCGCCCTTTGCCGCCGCTGGAGAGGTCAAATCCGATGCTGTTCGGCCACCGTTAGCTACGCTACGGGTACGGGCAGGTGCACAATCATCTTCTCCGTCGATCCCTCCCTCTCGTTTGCCTCCAAGAAGCCTCACCTCTGGCGTGAGCTCCGGCGAAGCGCCGCCCCCTCTGTTTCCCTCTCCCCTCCCTCCGGCCTGACTAGCGGAGCCCGCTAGTCAGCCACTCATTACGCGCGCGAAGCGGTATGAGTGGTGGCGCCTAGGGAGTTTACGCTTTCGACGTCACCCCCTCTGTTTAATTATTTCAAATTCATTTAAATTCCAGGAAACTTCAAATGGCCATAACTTTTTATCTACAAGTCCAAATGCATTGATTCTTTTTGCATCGTGTTCTGTGTCCAAAAATCTAACAACACCCAAAAGATGGGATTTTTCCTTGCTGTCTAGATTTTCTGGCAATTTTCAGAAGGTTTCCTGATATTTCCTTTTTGTGGTTTTGAATATTTTCAGCAGAGCCAGCTTGCCTTGAGGATCACCAGGAGCTTTGTGAACCTCATCAGTACTAAGGCAAGCCACAATAACAGTTTCATGGTGCCACTTCAATATTTATGATTTTTCATACTTGAACTTATGAATATTGATGCATTTAAATTAGTAATATAAGAAATATATTCTGTTAGATGCTTGTTATGTTAAAATACTTGAACTTCAGAATGTTTGAAGTGAATTTTGTTGGCAAGATAAGGAGAACTTGGTTGCAAGTAATGAATAAATGATATGGTCATAGAGTTTGATGATTAGTTTAATTATTATTTTGCATGATGAAAAATGATGAGAATGCTAGAAATGATTCTGGTATAAGTAAGGTGTGATTTTAACCAGAATGGTAGCATGAGTTGATGATGGCTCCGTAGGAGCGTGGTTGATGCAGTTATTTGCATGGTTATGTGATGCATATGTTAAGTGATGCATAGTATGGCATTATAACATCGGTTATTTTCACATTAAGTTGAACCTGATTAATAACTCAACTTGAATATGTTGTTGACCGGGTCATGGTGCCGCTGAAACGAGTCTTTCCCAGTGCAACCACATTTGCCGGTATGGGACGGCCTTAGTGCATTTCATTGTCGTGCCTCTGGTTGGTGCCTCCATTTAGGGAAGGTTATGTGCGTGATGTACCCTGGCCCGGTAGGCAAGCATAAACTTGTGAGTCCGTTGTTAAGTTAAGTTTTGGTACTGGGTCCCAGAGTGGATCGTGGCCACGACGGTGGTCGAGGTGTCTGGAGGTAGACACGGGGCCACCCAGGACTAGCCCGTTGGGGTCTGAGTCGGAAGGGCCGGGAGAGTGTCATGACAATGAAATGGTTTCGTCGGAACGCTGTTGGTCCACCCGAATGGGAGTGTGAGGCCATGGGTTCCGTAGTGTGGGTACAGTGTACTAACCTCTGCAGAGTGTTTTTAATCTATCGATAGCCGAATCCTCGGTTACGGACACGCTCGAAAGTAGGGTACACCATGGGTCAACACTTAATAAAATATGCACACTAAGTTGTACTGAGGATGGCAGGAAGGCCATCGTGTTAAGTCGGGCCACGAGTTGGTCGGGTTGTGATCGCCGTAAGGATCACGGGCCATGAGTTGGTCGGGTTGTAATCACCGTAAGGGTCACGGGCCACGAGTTGGTCGGGTTGTGATCGCTGTAAGGATCACGGGCCACGAGTTGGTCGGGTTGTGATCGCCGTAAGGATCACGAGTGTTTTTTTGGAATTATCATATTTATTGATCACGTCTGGTAAGCAAGTCTGGGGAATGAGTACCAGTTGAACATAGTCACAGCATGTTGGATATATGGTTGCATTGTTGCTTAAATGGTTAAATATCATGATATTGTCTGTCATTATGTTTATGCTTATTGTGAGCTTGCAAGTACATTCAATGTACTGACCTGGCGTGTCATGCCAGATTTCAGGAAAGTCTTGTTGGAAAGGAGTGCTATCCGAGTCTAGGCCGTGTCCACATCGGTGTCCTTGTGCTATGGAGTCCCGCTACGGCGTTGTTCCGCTGCCGACTAGTTGTCATGATCGAGGCCCCTTTATGTTCACTAAATAATGTACATATTGTTCAGCCGCACCGTGTGTGCCGCTTGGCCTCGCTAACTATTGTAATATAAACTATGCTCCGCTAGCATGAATAAAGCGGTTGTTTTCTGTACCATGTTGTTGTGTGTTGCCAGAAGACAAGGTCTCTGGGCTGGCAACGCAAGTTAAACCGGTCGCTCTGAGCCGGGGTGCCACAACGCTTGGTATCAGAGCCACGCTGACTTTAGGCCATGCTAGACTAAGCCGAGTTAACTGGACGCTAGATACGAGTTGTAGCTGAGTGCCGGTAATAATTGTAGCTGGTTGTTGCATTGCATGCACTGATTTTATTTTTCTATGCGAACCTGCTAATGGTTGTGAGTGTAGATGGCTCTGGTGTTGTATCCATGCCAGTTGCAGCTGATGCCATACACGTCGCCGCATCTCCTTCGTAACGTGTGGCGTCGACTGTACCCTCACTGAGACGATCCAGTCTATCGTGTGTACCGGGAGTGCCTAGCTGACTCAATGTATGAGTATCGCGCCGTGGTTACTCTCTGCACCAGTTCCGGTTCCAGATCTTACACTCTCGTAGCGGCTACGCTTCTACCGCTTCTCAGGCTATCCAGTTTGTTGCATTCGAGGTACTTGTTGAGCTCCACTACAACGAGGTCCGGATGCAAAATCACCCAGGTTTCCATTACTACCCTTCTCTCCATGATAATGGTCGTGTCCGTTTCCCTATCATTGATCCGGAGTCTGATAGTGTAGCTAGCCACCTTTCTCACTACATCACTACTAGCTATCTTCTGATCTACGAGCTGGCTCGTGAGCTGAGTCGTGCCCACACTGCTTTAGCCTCTACTTTAGTCTCTGCTCACTCAACCACTACTTCTCCATCTGTAGGATTTACTCCCTATTTTCCTGCCAGTTCTAGATCCCATGTTTCTCTGGTTACTCCTCCGAGTAGCTTGGGCACCGCTATTGTGAGTCCACTTAGTGCTCCTGCTGAGTGGGTTTCACTCCTCGCCACTCCTGCAACCCCGATGATCCACCCTCCACCTGCCCCAGAGGGAGAGCCCTCGAGGCAGCGTCGTCGTGTCACTTTTAACCCGGAGGTCTCCGTTAACCCCGTCAGTTCTGGATCCGAGTCCGCTTCAGGAAAGGACCCCGCAGCACCAGCAGAGCAGTAGAGTTTCCGAGTATTCTCAGTCGTTGGGATGGAGTATGGATGTAGTCGTACAAGTCATGATGTTCCATTTCATGTATGAGGGTAGTTGGACCTGGCATGTTGTTATCTTTCATGTATGAGTCTATGTATAATTATGTTGGACTTTATTCTATTCGACGTATTTTCTTCGTCTTTTCGGTTTCTCTGGATTTTGTTGCTGGCTTCTCCCCAGTTTATGTTGAATGCTTCTCATCTCGGTTGCGTTGACTTGGGAAAAAATCATATTAGGATGACGTGCGGAGGCTGCAGTAGCAACATTCGCGAGGGTTCTCCTGTTCAGCGTTCCGCACGACAGGCAGGACAATCACCCGAACCGTACGTTCCACTACCGCCTCCACCGCCAAATCTGCCCTCCATCGAGCAAATTATGCGTATGTTCGAGGAACGATGAAACAATGATCTGATGGAAATATTCAGAAGTATTCAAGCAATGGTTGGACAGAATGGAAATCAGCCCGTCCCTCACTCCAAGTTATCTGATTTTCAAAGGACTAAGCCTCCCAGTTTTAGTCAGGCCATTGATCCCTTGGATGCAGATGATTGGTTGAGAACTATGGAAAAGAAACTTGAGGTTACTCGAACTGATGAAGAGGATAAAGTTCCATTTGTAACACATTATCTAGAAGGCACTGCTGCTATATGGTGGGAAAATGAAAAGGCCATAGGGACTGAGAATGAAGCAATTACCTGGTCAAGATTCAAGGAGCAATTCCGGAAATATCACATCCCTGCGGGAATTATGAAGACTAAGCAGCGTGAATTTCTCGCGCTCCTCCAAGGAAGTCAGTCAGTGGGAGAATATTTGCAGAAATTCAATCACCTGTCATGTTACTCTCAATATGACGTGGCCACTGAAGAAAGGAAGATAGACCGATTTCTTGGTGGATTAAACCCGCAACTTCCCTGTGCTCTCAGTGTGTTTGATTTTCCAGATTTCCAAACCTTGGTAAACAAGGCTTTCATTGCTGAAAGGGAACACAAGCTTGTATCAGATAATAAGTCTGCCCATAACAATCACAAGCGCAAGTTTGAGCCCAAGAAGGAAATGCATCCAGTGCAGAAGGTTCGCACCTGGCAGCCAACTCCGGTGGCATACCAGCCTAATTGGCAACAAAATGTTAACAAGTCCACCACCCAAGTCAAGAATGACGTGCTCAACCCAGTTCTGGAGAATCGTCTGCGCAACAATTCCTGTTACAGTTGCGGACAAACCAGACATTATGCCAAACAGTGTCCCAAGAACAACCGGACCAATGCTACGTTCAAGCCTCAAATCCATTATTTGGAAGCCGGTCCAAGTCAGCACGACATCATGGGATACGTTCATCACATTTCATCCGACGAAGCCCAAGAAAATCCCGAAGTCATCATTGGTATGTTCCCTGTTAATAACATACCTGCAGTAATTTTATTTGGCTCTGTGGCTTTCCACTCTTTTATTTCTCGGAGTTTTGTTGCCCAATTTTTTTTCCTTGCTCGCTTTTGGGCAAGAATATGCTGGTACAAACCCCGGGATCTCTTATTCGAAGCAATCTTGTCTGCCCCAATCTTGAAGTCAGTATCAACGGAATCCGTTTCCCAACGTCTTTGATAGTTATTGAGTCTGATAAATTGGATGTTATCTTGGGTATTAATTGGCTGACTCAGTACCAAGTATGCATAAATTGTGCGACCCGAGAAGTCAACTTGACTGGCCCAGATGGACAAACTACAAAGTTTATTGCTCGTAGGAGCATACCCTCCAAGGAAATGGTTTTTACAGCAATAGCAGAAATGGAATTAATTCCGGTGGTCCGTGAGTTTCCTGATGTATTCCCAGAAGAACTGCCAGGCATGCCACCTGATCGAGAGCTTGAGTTTGCAATAGAACTTGTGCCCGGAACCACACCAATACACAAGAAATATTATCGAATGTCGTCGTCCGAATTAGTGGAGCTAAAGAAATAGCTTGATGAAATGCTCCAAAAAGGGTATATCCGCCCCAGTTCCTTGCCATGGGGATCACCTGCTATTTTTGTGGACAAGAAAGATGGCAGCCTTCGTATGTGTGTGGACTACCGACAGTTGAATGATGTTATGATCAAAAACAAATACCCTCTGCCAAGAATATATGATTTGTTTGATCAACTTAGTGGAGCCAAGGTATTCTCAAAGATTGATTTGCGGACTGGATATTACCAGCTCAAAATTAAAAAGGAGGATATTCCCAAGACCGCGTTCACCACTCGGTACGGTCTCTATGAATATACTGTCATGTCCTTTGGCCTCACCAACGCCCCCGCCTTCTTCATGCACATGATGAATAAAGTATTCATGGATTTCCTCGATAAGTTCGTGGTCGTCTTCATCGATGATATACTTATTTACTCAAGAAATGAAGAAGAGCATAAGGAACACCTTCGTGCAGTGTTACAACGACTCCGTGAGCACCAGTTATATGCCAAATTCAGTAAATGCGAGTTTTGGCTCAAACAAGTTGGATTCCTCGGGCATGTGCTATCCACTGAAGGTATATCCATGGACCCAAGCAAGGTGAAAGATGTGCTCGACTGGTTGCCACCCGCCACCGTATCTCAGATCCGGAGTTTTCTTGGATTAGCCGGATACTACCGCCGTTTCATTGAAGAGTTTTCCAAGATTGCTAAGCCCATGACGGAGCTGCTCAAAAAGGATAAGAAGTTTGAATGGACTTCGGACTGTGAGAAAAGTTTCACCGAGTTAAAGAAACGCTTGACAACTGCGCCAGTATTAACACTTCCAAATATCTACCGCAGCTTTGACGTATACCGCGACGCTTCTCGGCAAGGACTAGGATGCGTACTTATGCAAGATGGCAAGGTAGTAGCTTATGCCTCACGACAGCTACGACCCCACGAAGGAAATTACCCCACTCACGATTTGGAAATGGCCGCGGTAGTTCATGCTTTAAAAATTTGAGACACTACCTCATCGGAAAAAGGTGCCAAATTTTTACCGATCACAAAAGTCTCAAATGCATATTTACTCAGCCGGATTTAAATCTCTGTCAATGAAGATGGCTTGAGTTGGTCAAGGATTATGACCTTGGAATAAATTATCATCCGGGTAAGGCCAACGTGGTTGCCGATGCACTCAGTCGAAAGCCCGCCAGTTTAAACGTCATGTTGGAATCTTTGCCTTCCGAACTTAAAGAAGAGATTGCTCAACTCAACTTGGTCATAGTTGAGGCCAGCCTTGCCAATATCCTGAAGGTTACCCCTACTCTTGAGGAAGAAATCCGTAAAGCCCAGTCAGGCGATGCCGATCTGCAGAAACGCATCAAGTTTTCCGATTTCTCGAAGGATCAGTACGGTGCCCTCCGATTCAGGGGAAGGATTGGTGTGCCTAAACAAGCTGATCTGAAGTAGAAAATTTTGTCAGAAGCCCACGAATCCTTGTATTCAATCCACCCTAGAGGTACGAAAATGTATGAAGACCTTCGACAAATATTCTGGTGGGATGGAATGAAGAAAGACATTGCTTATTTCATGGCCTGTTACGACATATGCAACAAAGTAAAGGCAGAACATCAGAAACCAGCCGGACTTCTCCAACCGCTGCCCGTGTCACAATGGAAATGGGACGATGTCTGTATGGATTTCATCACAGGACTACCTAGGACCCGACGGGGCAATAATGCGATCTGGGTCATAGTGGATACATTAACCAAGGTGGCCCACTTCCTCCTAATCAAAACCTCATACCGAGCAGATGAGCTTGCACGACTGTATGTATCCAGAATTGTTAGTTTGCATGGAGTTCCCTGAACCATCACTTATGACCGAGGTTCGCTTTTCACCTCTGCTCTTTGGTCCCGTCTCCATCAGGCCCTCGGAACGGAATTGAAATACGGTACCGCTTATCATCCTCAGATGGATGGGCAAACAGAAAGAGTAAATCAGATACTCAAAGATATGCTCCGAGCCTATGTTTTGGCCCAAGGACCCCAATGGGAAGATTGTTTGCCGTACGCCGAGTTCTCGTATAACAACGGGTTCCTGACCAGTTTAAAGATGTCACCATATGAAGCTTTGTACGGCCGTAAGTTCCGCACTCCATTAGATTGGTCTCAAACCGGAGATAGCTGTATTTTCGGAACAGATCTCATGCTGGAAGTTGAAAAGCAAGTCAAGGAGATCCAAGACAGATTGCAATTGGCCAAATCGTGACAGAAAAGTTGTTACGATGCAAATCACTGACAGATCAGTTTTGAACCCGGAGAACATGTCTACCTTCGAGTCACGCCTATGAAAGGAATCAAAAGGTTTCAAACCCGTGGAAAATTGGCACCCAGGTTTATTGGTCCATTTCCCGTTATGAAACGAGTAGGTGTTGTGGCATATCAGTTGGAATTACCTCCTGAGCTGTCAGACATACACAACGTGTTCCATGTTTCACAACTGCGATGATGCATCTCACCACCCGAGAAAAAGAATGATTTGGCAGAGATAGAGCTGGCAAAGGACTTGACCTACGAAGAGAGGCCAGTGAAAATTTTGGATCATGTCACTCGCAGTAAGTCACAAAAGTTTTACAAGGTCCAATGGATGCATCATATTGAGTCAGAATCAACCTGGGAGTCAGAAGAATTTCTAAGGGCATGTTATCCAGAAAGGTTTTCCCAAGCAACCGAATCTCGAGGACGAGATTCATTCTAAGTGGGGGAGGTTTGTGACAGCCTGGTTTTTGCCCTCTTTTCTTTGCTTGATTTTGAGTTGAGTTGATTTTGGATTAGGTGTTTTGGATCATTTCATTTGGACTTAACCACTTGGGTACCCCATGATTTTCACCCAAGTGCTCCCTCTCCTCCTCACAACCATCATTTCACCCCTGGCCAACCCAACAATATTGCTTGGAATATTTTTCTTAAATGAAAAACATTCATTTTGGCCTCCAAAACCCTAGCTAACTCATTGAGCTCCAAAGCAACCCTAATTTTTCTTGCCCAAAAAATCCTGAGAAAAATCCCAATTATTCTTTGGACCCTAGGGCACCTTTCTGAGCAAAAATATTTCACCACTTTTTGGAATATTTTGGCTACAGAAAATAAAGTCACTTCTGGGCTGAAATGGTAGTTTCTACAACAACTACCTTTTTACTAGCTCCACTGTAGCTGGTTTTCCCTGAGCTTATTTACCTTAGTAAGAGATAGTAAAACCCCAAAGCTCAGCCCTTGAATCCCAGTGGTTTGACCACAGTAACTCCCCAAAGTTACTGTCTAGTAACTTGTCAGCAACACAAGTTTACTTCTACTGCACCTGGAAGCAAACCAAACCGTGGTAACATCTCATCTTACTAAGGACTACACGCCAGACATCTTTGTTAGTGCGTAGGGTGGCCTGATGTCACGGTGCACGCGGTGACCGCGTTCGTCCGAGCGTGCTAGCATGCAATACGCGCGCTCTGCGCGTGGCCAACACCTCTGTTGAGAGCATGCTCGCTGCCCAGCCGGCCAGAGCATGCCACCCCTCGCCACCATCCTCGTCTCCACCTCCATAACTCCCCTGCCACTCACTGACGCCGGAGCTTGCCGCAGCGAGCACGGGCACGGTCCGGCCAACGGCACAGTGCGCGTGCACTGTGTTCGTCTCTTTCCCCCCTCGCTCTCTGGCACCGTTCGTCGCCAGGCGCCGGGGACAGGTGTCCTCCGGCGGAGCCCGAGCCCTCCTGGTCGCCCTGCCTATAAAAGCAGCCCCTCCGCAGCCTCTTGGAGCACCTCAGCCACTCCCACTCCCTCCTAGAGCCAGTAGAAGCCGCAGGACGGCCGGGCAGGCCGCGAGCTGCCGTCCCAGAGCCGAGCTCGGCGGCGATCCCCTCCCAATCGTTCCCGCAGCTCCGGCCCCTCCCAAGCCAAGGATACCCCGCCAGGGCCTCTGCCTATCCTTCGTGAAGCCAACCCACCTAGCTGGAGCCCCTGGAGCCGCCCCAAGCCGCTGTCTTCTTCAACTCCGGCAACCTCCGCCCTCTGCCGCCGCTGGAGAGGTCAAATCCGACGCCGTCCGGCCACCGTTAGCTACACTACGGGTACGGGCAGGTGCGCAATCATCTTCTCCGTCGATCCCTCCCTCTTGTTTGCCACCAAGAAGCCACACCTTTGGTGTGAGCTCCAGCGAAGCGCCGCCCCCCTCTGTTTCCCTCTCCCCTCCCTCCGACCTGACTAGCGGGGCCCGCTAGTCAGCCACTCATTACGCGCGCGAAGCAGTATGAGTGGTGGCACCCAGGGAGTTTATGCTTTCGACGTCACCCCCTCTGTTTAATTATTTCAAATTCATTTAAATTCCAGGAAACTTCAAATGGCCATAACTTTTTATCGGCAAGTCCAAATGCATTGATTCTTTTTGCATCACGTTCTGTGTCCAAAAATCTAACAACACCCAAAAGATGGGATTTTTCCTTGCTGTCTAGATTTTCTGGCAATTTTCAGAAGGTTTCTTGATATTTTCTTTTTGTGGTTTTGAATATTTTCAGCAGAGCCAGCTTGCCTTGAGGATCACCAGGAGCTTTGTGAACCTCATCAGTACTAAGGCAAGCCACAATAACAGTTTCATGGTGCCACTTCAATATTTATGATTTTTCATACTTGAACTTATGAATATTGATGCATTTAAATTAGTTATATAAGAAATATATTATGTTAGATGCTTGTTATGTTAAAATACTTGAACTTCAGAATGTTTGAAGTGACTTTTGTTGGCAAGATAAGGAGAACTTAGTTGCAAGTAGTGAATAAATGATATGGTCATAGAGTTTGATGATTAGTTTAATTATTATTTTGCATGATGAAAAATGATGAGAATGCTAGAAATGATTCTGGTATAAGTAAGGTGTGATTTTAACCAGAATGGTAGCATGAGTTGATGATGGCTCCGTAGGAGCGTGGTTGATGCAGTTATTTGCATGGTTATGTGATGCATATGTTAAGTGATGCATAGTATGGCATTATAACATCGGTTATTTTCACATTAAGTTGAACCTGATTAATAACTCAACTTGAATATGTTGTTGACCGGGTCATGGTGCCGCTGAAACGAGTCTTTCCCAGTGCAACCACATTTGCCGATATGGGACGGCCTTAATGCGTTTCATTGTCGTGCCTCTGGTCGGTGCCTCCATTTAGGGAAGGTTATGGGCATGCTGTACCCTAGCCCGGTAGGCAAGCATAACCTTGTGAGCCCGTTGTTAAGTTAAGTTTTGGTACTGGGTCCCAGAGTGGATCGTGGCCACGACGGTGGTCGAGATGTCTGGAGGCAGACACGGGGCCACCCAGGACTAGCCCGTTGGGGTCTGAGTCGGAAGGGCCGGGAGAGTGTCATGACAATGAAATGGTTTCGTCGGAACGCTGTTGGTCCACCCGAATGGGAGTGCGAGGCCATGGGTTCCGTAGTGCGGGTACAGTGTACTAACCTCTGCAGAGTGTTTTTAATCTATCGATAGCTTAGTCCCCGGTTACGGACACACTCGAAAGTAGGGTACACCATGGGTCAACACTTAATAAAATATGCACACTAAGTTGTACTGAGGATGGCAGGAAGGCCATCGTGTTAAGTCGGGCCACGAGTTGGTCGGGTTGTGATCGCCGTAAGGATCACGGGCCACGAGTTGGTCGGGTTGTGATCACCGTAAGGGTCACGGGCCACGAGTTGGTCGGGTTGTGATCGCCGTAAGGATCACGGGCCACGAGTTGGTCGGGTTGTGATCGCCGTAAGGATCACGAGTGTGTTTTTGGAATTATCATGTTTATTGATCACGTGTGGTAAGCAAGTCTGGGAAATGAGTACCAGTTGAACATAGTCACAGCATGTTGGATATATGGTTGCATTGTTGCTTAAATGGTTAAATATCATGATATTGTCTGTCATTATGTTTACGCTTATTGTGAGCTTGCAAGTACATTCAATGTACTGACCTGGCGTGTCATGCCAGATTTCAGGAAAGTCTTGTTGGAAAGGAGTGCTATCCGAGTCTAGGCCATGTCCACATCGGTGTCCTTGTGCTATGGAGTCCCGCTACGACGTTGTTCCGCTCCCGAGTAGTTGTCATGATCGAGGCCCCTTTATGTTCACTAAACAATGTACATATTGTTCGGCCGCACCCTGCGTGCCGCTTGGCCTCGCTAACTGTTGTAATATAAACTATGCTCCGCTAGCATGAATAAAGCGGTTGTTTTCTGTACCATGTTGTTGTGTGTTGCCAGAAGACAAGGTCTCTGGGCTGGCAATGCAAGGTAAACCGGTCGCTCTGAGCTGGGGTGCCACACGAAGATCCTCCTTTTGTCAAATAGTGTAACCACTATATATGTGTTACTCAAATGTTGTTCGCCAAGTTCTTAAATTTTCATGGAAAGTATTAGTATCGTACATAATTCTTTGAGTTTAAGCATGTGCCCGATGTCGAGAAGGCATGTGCATATTAACTGTCCACATTGCAAATTCACACCCATGTTAACATAAGGAAACATATGTGTAACTTACTAATCATCGCACATGAGTACTCGCAGAAGCATCGTGTGCGATACTCCTAGCCACTGCAAGCAACTAGTTTGCAGTTTTCAAAGTTTTTTATACACACTAAATCACACACGAACTTACTGTATTAACCCTCTGTGTTGTAATTTCTCATCACAAATAGTTCATCTGAGTCGGCTGTTTGCCATGTCACACACATCTTGTTTATAGGTCTCATTTGTGTTCTTTTGGCTCATCACAAATAGTTCATCCATGTGAACAGTATGCCGCATATCACACACACCTTGTTAAGTTGAACTGTTTCTGTTGTGTTCCTTAATTGAAAACAGTTCGTCTGAGTGAACCGTATGCCATATATCACACACACATTGATCTGGCTACCATTTCTGTTGCACTCCCTAATAGCAAACAGTTCATCGGAGTGAACTGTATGCCGTATATCGCACACACATTGATATGGCCGCCCGTTTCTGTTGTTCTTCCTCATCACAAACAGTTCGAATGGACTAATTGTGTGCCCTGCATCACATGTAACTAAAATCTGAACCGTGTTTGATGGCTCCGCGACCGCAAACGTTTTGCACCTTTTTTGACGGTTCTTTTACACCACCGTCTGCGATTAATGCATCGCACACAGTTTCGTGAAAGGGTCTCTGATCGTAGTGTCGTGTTAGCAGCATCCTGCAGTAGTCTTACCTTCACTAGCTTGTTGGTAAAACGACATACGAGCTACTCACGGGTAACAAGCCACAAGGTGGTTACTTTAGAGTATTTGGCTCCAAGTGTTACATTCTTGACAAGCATCATCATTCAAAATTCGCTCCCACATCTCATGAAGGTTTCCTACTTGGTTACGGATCAAACTCTCACACTTACAGTGTCTACAGCAACTTTACTCGAAAAGTTGAAGAGACGGTAGATGTGAAGTTTGATGAATCTAATGGCTCGCAAGTAGAGCGATTGCCAATTGATGTAGGAGACAAATATTCTTCGGAAGCAATTCAAGACTTGTCGATTGGCACAATTTGTCCAATGGAGGTGAAGGAGGGCACTTCGTCCATTCAAGTGGAAGCTGATGACCCACAAGTATATGGGATCAATTGTAGCCTTTTTGATAAGTAAGAGTGTCGAACCCAACGAGGATCAGAAGGAAATGACAAGCGGTTTTCAGCAAGGTAATGTCTGCAAGTGCTGAAATTGTAAGTAACAGAGTAGTTTGATAGTGAGATATTTTGTAACGAGCAAGTAATGGTAGTAGTAACAAAAGTGCAGCAAGGTATCCCAATCCTTTTGAGGCAAAGGTCAGGCCAAAACGGTCTCTTATGATAAGCAAAGTGTTCTTGAGGGTATACGGGAATTTCATCTAGTCACTTTCATCATGTTGGTTCGATTCGTGTTCGCTACTTTGATAATTTGGTATGTGGGTGGACCGATGCTTACATGTTGTTCTTACTTTAACAAACCTCCTACTTATGATTAACCCTCTCGCAAGCATCTGCAACTATGAGAAAAGTATTAAGAATAAATTCTAACCATAGCATTAAACTTTTGGATCCAATCCGTCGCTTATGGAATAGCACATAATCTAGGGTTTAAGCTTCTGTCACTCTCGCAACCCATCATCTAATAACTACTCCACAATGCATACCGTTAGGCCCAAATATGGTGAAGTGTCATGTAGTCGACGTTCACATGACACCACTAAGGGAATCACAACATACATATCATCAAAATATCGAACACATATCAAGTTCACATGATTACTTGCAACATGATTTCTCCCATGACCTCAAGAACAAAACTAACTACTCACAAATGATAATCACGCTCAAGATCAGATGGGTATTAAATAGCATAATGGATCCGAACATATAATCTTCCAGCAAATAAACCATATAGTAATCAACTACAAGATGTAATCAACAATACTAGTCACCCACAAGCACCAATGTATAGTTCCAGTACAAAGATTGAACACAAGAGATGAACTAGGGTTTGAGAGGAGTTGGTGTTGTTGAAGATGTTGATGCAAATAGCCCTCCCCAAGATGGGAGAGTTGTTGGTGATGATGATGACGATGATTTCCCCCTCCGGGAGGGAAGTTCCCCCAACAGAATCGCTCCGCGCGGAGGGCAAAAGTGCTCCTGCTCAGGTTCCACATCGAGACGCCGGCGCTTTGTCCCAAAAGGCCTCTCCTTATTTTTTCTAGGTCAAAATGACTTATGTACCCGAAGTGGGGCACCAGAGGTGGGGCGAGGTGAGCATAACCCACCAGGGCGCGCCCAGGTGGGTTGTGTCCACCTGGTGGGCCCCCTCTGGTACTTATTGGCTCCAAAATCCTCATATATTCCATAAAAATTCCTCATGAAGTTTCAGCTCATTTGGAGTTGTGCAGAATAGGTAGCCTGACATAGCTTTTTTAGGTCTAGACTTCCAGCTGCCGGAATTCTCCCCCTTTGTGTGTAGCTTGCATATTATGAGAGAAAAGGCATTATTTTTGACCTTGAAAAGGCATTAGAATTACTCGAAAAGGCATCATTATGCAATAAAACAACATAAATAATAGTAGGTAAACATGATGCAAAATGGACGTATCAACTCCCCCAAGTTTAAACCTCGCTTGTCCTCAAGCGAAAACCAAAATCGAAAAACATGTCCACATGCTTAAAGAGATAGGTGTCGATAAAAACAAAATACGGACATAGAAGCATCATGTAACTTATTATAACAACAACAAACTTTAACATAAAACTTTTATTATAGAACTTTTCTCATAGACTTCTCATGAACAAGTAGCAATTCATCACAATCATCGAAGTATAAAGTATAAACTCTATTGGAAACCAACAAACTATGTTCTCAGTCAACTTTGCAACTACAATTCATCATCTTTTCAGGAAGGGTCACGTATAGGAGCCTTTAGGCAAGTCCACATACTCAACCATCATTTAGTCTTCTATGATTGCGAACACTCACCGCGTACACATGAGCAAAATGTTTCAACCGGACACATAGAAAGTTAGGGCCTTATAGTTTTGCCTCCCAACGTATTCACCTCAAGGGTGATGTCAACAAAAATAACTCGTGTTACCCATATTCAACTGGATATATGTGCCTAGATATTTCCTCACCACATGATGCTTGCCAAAAGAGAAAATAAAAAGGAATGGAGAGAAGAACTTTGACTCTTGCATGAAAGTAAATACATAAAAGTAAAAGATAGGCCCTTCACAGAGGGAAGCATAGGTTGCCATGCACTTTTTGTTTGTATGCTCAACCCCTTAGTGCAAGAGAACATCATGTTATATTGCCCCTTATGATGGCAACCTTTATTATGCAGTTTGTCGCTTTTATTCTTCGCCATCACAAGTTCGTACAACACTCATTTTTCTCTTACACTAAATGATCTAACACTTTTAGAAGCAATTTTTATTGCCTTGTTGCACCGATGACAACTTACTTGAAGGATCTTACTCAATCCATAGGTAGGTATGGTGGACTCTCAAAACAAGATTTGGGTTTAAGGGTTTTGGATGCACATGTAGTATCTCTACTTGGTGCGGAATTTTTGGCTAGCAAAGTTAGGGGAAAACACCTCATGTTGAAGGATCTATGACAATATATCTTCTATGTGAATATGAACAAACATATATCATTATGTTGTCTTCCTTGTCCAACATCAACAATTTTGGCATATAATATTTTGATGGGTGCTCACAATCACAAAAGATTTCCAGGATAGTGTATTTTCATGTGAATCTTCTCTTCCCTTATTAATTCTTCCATGAGTTGCATCATTGACCAATGCTATGTTTGTCAATCTACAATAAAATTTTCTACTTATACTTTTCCTTGTGTGATGCCATCACTTACCATAAGAGGAGCATATGATCTTTTTCATTTATTTCCTTTGTTTTATTGAAACATGAAAGTAAAAGAAGCAAAACTCAAACTAAAATTTATTATATATCTCGCACGCGATTACAAAGATAGATCACTAAGCAAACTCTCGAAAAGAAAGGATCGAACTAAACTTTTATTCATCTGAAGTAAAAGATAACTATGGATCGAACTAAGAAAAGTAAAGGCAAAAGATAGTGAAGGTGATACGATACCGGGGCACCTCCCCCAATCTTGGCGAAAGCCAAGGGGAGTGCCCATACCCGATACTCAATTTTCTTTTGGTGATGAAGAAGGAGGCGGTGGTGATGAAGTAGTAGCAATCTTGTCCTCAGGTTTCCACGACAGAGGCTCACCATCATAAGAGGAAGAGTGAGTCTCTCGGGTCCTGCAACTGGCAGCCAAACTCATAACTTTAAACCTTGCCTCATATTCAAAGACTTGGTTTTGAAGGTCATAGATCTGGCTTTGGAGGAAGATGATTTACTCGTTGAAGGAGAAGACGATGTCCTTCATAGACTTGCCATCCACCTTGAGATCATGGGTATAGTCTGCGATCATGAGGTGATTGGCATTGAGTCCACGTTCCACCATCCCCTTGCACCGGAAGAGTTCCTGCTCCATAGTTCGAGCCTGGCCTCCACGGATCCAGTCCCCTTGGGGCCTTGCACATCGCGGATGTGGAGCACCCGATCACGCATCTGGATAGCTTGAGGGTGCTTGATAACCCACAAGTATAGGGGATTGCAACAGTTTTCGAGGGTAGAGTATTCAACCCAAATTTATTGATTCGACACAAGGGGAGCCAAATAATATTCTCAAGTATTAGCAATTGAGTTGTCAATTCAACCACACATGGATAACTTAGTATCTGCAGCAAAGTATTTAGTAGCAAAGTAGTATGGAAGTAACAGTAATAGTGGCAAAAGTAACAATAGCAGTTTTGTAGTAATGGTAACAGTAGCAACAGTAAACTAAATAAGCAAAGCACAATATGTGAAAAGCTCGTAGGCATTGGATCAGTGGTGGATAATTATGTCGGATGCGGTTCATCATGTAATAGTTATAACATAGAGTGACACAGAACTAGCTCTAGTTCATCAATGTAATGTAGGCATGTATTCCGAATATAGTCATACGTGCTTATGGAAAAGAACTTACATGACATCTTTTGTCCTACCCTCCCGTGGCAGCGGGGTCCTAATGGAAACTAAGGGATATTAAGGCCTCCTTTTAATAGAGAACCGGACCAAAGCATTAGCACTTAGTGAATACATGAACTCCTCAAACTACGGTCATCATCGAGAAGTATCCCGATTATTGTCACTTCGGGGTTATCGGATCATAACACATAATAGGTGACTATAGACTTGAAAGATAGGATCAAGAACTCACATATATTCATGAAAACATAATAGGTTCTGCACAGAAATAACACCATGACAGTTCTGCAGAAAACAACATCAGTCCGGGTTAGTTTCATTCAAATCATGCAAGTTAGAGTCCAAAACAAGGGCAAAGGTGTTTGGAAAAGTAGATACATTGGAGACGTATCAACTCCCCCAAGCTTAAACCTTTTCTTGTCCTTAAGCAATTCAGTTGACAAACTAAAAGTGATAAAGAAAAAAATTACAAACTCTGTTTGCTCTTGTTGTTGTAAATATGTAAAGCCAGCATTCAAGTTTTCAGCAAAGATTATGAACTAACCATATTCACAATAACACTTAGGTCTCATTTTTACTCATATTAATGGCATAATCAACTAGCGAGCAATAATAATAAATCTCGGATGACAACACTTTCTCAAAGCAATCGTAATATGATATAACAAGATGGTATCTCGCTAGCACTTTCTGAGACCGTAAAACATAAATGCAGAGCACCTTTAAAGATCAAGGACTGACTAAACATTGTAATTCATGGTAAAAGAGATCCAATCAAGTCATACCCAATATAAACTACTAGATGACAGTGTGCACTCCAGTGGGTGCTTTTTAATAAGAGGGTGATGACTCAACATAAAAGTAAATAGATAGGCCCTTCGCAGAGGGAAGCAGGGATTTGTAGAGGTGCCATAGCTCGATTTTGAAATAGAGATGAATAACATTTTGAGCGGTATACTTTCACTGTCAACGCAACAACTATGAGATCTCGATATCTTCCATGCTACACACATTATAGGCGGTTCCCAAACAGAATGGTAAAGTTTATACTCCCCCACCACCAACAAGCATCAATCCATGGCTTGCTCGAAACACCGTGTGCCTCCAACTAGCAACAGCCCTGGGGGAGTTTTATTTAATTATTTTGATTTGCTTTGATCTTTTTGATCATGGGACTGGGCATCCCGGTTACCAGCCATTTTCTCGTGAATGAGGAGCGGAGTCCACTCCTCTTGAGAATAACCCACCTAGCATGGAAGATACAGACAACCTTAGTTGATACATGAGCTGCTCGAGCATACAAAATAGAATTTCATTTGAAGGTTTGGAGTTTGGCACATACAAATTTACTTGGAACGACAGGTAAATACCGCATATAGGGAGGTATGGTGGACTCATATGGAATAACTTTGGGGTTTATGGAGTTTGGATGCACAAGCAGTATTCCCGCTTAGTATAGGTGAAGGCTAGCAAAAGACTGGGAAGCGACCAACTGAGAGAGCGACAACAGTCATGAACATGCATTAAAATTAATCAACACCGAGTGCAAGCATGAGTAGGATATAATCCACCATAAACATAAATATCGTGAAGGCTATGTTGATTTGTTTCAACTACATGCGTGAACATGTGCCAAGTCAAGTCACTCAAATCATTCAAAGGAGGATACCACCCTATCATACCACATCACAACCATTTTAATAGCATGTTGACACGCAAGGTAAACCATTATAAGCTCCTAGCTAATTAAGCATGTCATAAGCAACTATAATCTCTAACTGTCATTGCAGACATGTTTATTCATAATAGGCTGAATCAGGAACGATGAACTAAACATATTTACAAAAACAAGAGAGGTCAAGTTCATACCAGCTTCTCTCATCTCAATTAGTCCATCATATATCGTCATTATTGCCTTTCACTTGCACGACCAAACGGTGTGTATAATAATAATAGTGCACGTGCATTGGACTAAGCTGGAATCTGCAAGCATTCAATTCAAGGGAGAAGACAAGGTAATATGGGCTCTTGGTTAAATCAACAATTATGCATATTAGAGTCACTAAACATTTTCATTACGGTCTTCTCCTCTCGACCCCCAAAGAAAGAAAAGAAATAAAACTATTTGCACGAGAAAGCTCCTAACAAGCAAAAGAAGAACAAGAAATATTTTTGGGTTTTCTTTTAATTGTTACTACAAGCATGGAAATTAAACTAACTATTTTTTTGGTTTTTTCTTAAGGTTTATCAAACACACAAGAAGAAAACTAGAAAAAGAAATTAAACTAGCATGGATAGTACAATGAAAAAGTATGAACACCAACAACTAGAATGAGTGTGTGAACATGAATGTAATGTCGGTGAGAAATACGTACTCCCCCAAGCTTAGGCTTTTGGCCTAAGTTGGACTATGGCCATGGACCGCGGCTACTCTCCCTGGTGTACTGAGGAGTGTCATCGTACTTCCACTGGCTGGCGATCTGCTCCGGATCCCACTGATAAGATGATGGACGATAAGGGTCAAGTGGTGGTCCCGTCTCAGGCTCTAGAGCTGATGTCTGGCCTCAGTGCGCGTACACGGCTGACGACAAGACGAGGTAATGGCCTGCAGTTAAATCAAACAAAGAAGGCGCAGGAAAAATAATAACCTCATTGTGTTTCTTATTAAATCTCAGGTTATATAGCAGTATATTATCATCATTGTTAACAATAATCTCATGTGCTACCATGCTCTTGTAATCTAAAAAGGTAGGGGGCAGCAGTGTCTCCTCTTTCTCGTAATGCCTAATAGGTATCTCGAAATGTTTAGCAAGGCGTGCTGCATAGATACCTCCAAAGATGGGGCCCTTTGTACGGTTTAGGCTTAATCATTTAGCAACAATGACACCCATACTAAAAGAGTTATCGCGAAATAAAGCATGGAACAAAATAATAATATCGGGAACACTGAGGTTTCCACAGTTTCCGCGACCAATTAAGCATCGACTAGCAAATATGGCAAAGTAGCGTAAAACAGGAAAGTGTATGCTAGTTATTCTTGCATCGAAAACCTTCCTCGATTCCCCTACAGTAATAGTATCAATAAAACCATCCACATCTTTACAATGTGGTTCCTCTAAGCCGCCCTCAAAGGGTATTCTGCAAACCGTGCAAAAATTATGTAATGACATTTCCCTAACCTCATCATATAAATGAAAAGCTACCGAAGGGGGTGAATTCTTAGTAAAAGTTTTGCACGAAAGTATTGGTGAGTGTCGGTGTCAAAACCGGCGGATCTCGGGTAGGGGGTCCCGAACTGTGCGTCTAAGCGGATGGTAATAGGAGACAAGGGACACGATGTTTTTACCCAGGTTCGGGCCCTCTCGATGGAGGTAAAACCCTACTCCTGCTTGATTAATATTGATGATATGGGTAGTACAAGAGTAGATCTACCACGAGATCGGAGTGGCTAAACCCTAGAATCTAGCCTATGGTATGATTGTTATTCGTCCTACGGACTAAAACTCTCCGGTTTATATAAACACCGGAGAGGGCTAGGGTTACACAGAGTCGGTTTCAATGGGAGGAGATCTTCATATCGTATCGCCAAGCTTGCCTTCCATGCCAAGGAAAGTCCCATCCGGACACGGGACGGAGTCTTCAATCTTGTATCTTCATAGTCCGGGAGTCTGGCCAAAGGTCTTAGTCCGGCCATCCGGACACCCCCTAATCCAGCACTCCCTCAGTAGCCCCTGAATCAGGCTTCAATGACGACGAGTCCGGCGCGCAAGTTGTCTTCGGCATTGCAAGGCGGGTTCCTCCTCCGAATATTTCATAGAAGATGTTGAATACCAGGGTAGTGTCTGGCTCTGCAAAATAAGTTCCACATTCCTTCGTAGAGAGAATAATATTTGTATCAATCGGAGCTGCTGACGTATTCCGTGGCGTGACATCATGCCACAGCCAGGCTCTTTATTCATTTTATCGTTCCACCTCAGCACATTTAGCGAGGCGGTTTCCTTGCCACGTCTTGTCAAAGCAGAGATCGTGTCCCCTTATTCCGGGATTCTCATCAATACGGGTGTGGGTAACCCAATCGCGCCATTAACCGCGGCGCTTGGGAGATAAGCGAGTTTTATTAGGCTAGTGGGGGCCCCGTAGTTTTGGCCGCCCATAGAAGGGGATAAGAATCCTCCCTTTCCATTCACGCCCTCTTCCTCCTCTGCTTATCCGTCCCTGCGCGCTCGAGCTCCAGCGCCCAAGCCCGCACTTCCCACCTCAACCTTCTCCAACCATGTCTGGAGCGGGAGGTAGATGGATGGCCTCCTCCGTCACGGAGGGACAAATCAAAAACCTGAGGAAGGCCGGATACTTGTCTAACGACATCGCGCACCGGCTCCCAGATGCGGGGCAACTCATCCCCACCCCAGGCCCCATGAGAGGGTTGTTTTTCTTCCCCATTTCCTCCGCGGACTGGGTTTTCCTCTTCACCCGTTCGTCCGGGGGCTCATGTTCTACTACGGCCTGGACTTCCACGATCTGGCCCCGAACTTCATCCTCAATATCTCGGCGTTTATCATCATGTGCGAGGCCTTCTTCCGCATCCAGGCCCACTTTGGCCTATGGCTGAATATCTTCAGCGTCAAGCCGAAGGTCGTGCAAGGCCGACATACGGAATGCGGAGGCGCCATGGTGGGCAAGATAGCCAACGTCTGCTGACCTCTGCCGCACTGACTGCAGAGGTCAATGCCTTGAAGGAAAGCCTCGAGTGGTCCGAGAGCGAGCTCGGCCGTGGCAAGAAGCAGCTCGAGGATGAAGAGGGTACATAGTACCTCCTGTAAATGTATATAGAAATACTTGGTTGCATAATAATAACAGGACCAACGTTAATGTTGCAGGAGCCACGACCAAGGTGGCGACCCTGAAAGAGGCGATTTCGAAGGCCGAAAAGAGTGCGGCCTTGGAGCGCACCGAGCGAGAGAAGCAGGAGGCGCGGGTGGCGGAGGTGCGGCAAGAGCTCCAGGCTCTCATGGAAAAAACGAGAGTTTGGTCCGAGCTTGCCTTGGCTCTTGAGAGTGCCAAGGCCGCTAAGGCCGAAGCCCAAAAGGCCCTTCAGGAGATCGAGGCGATGAAGAAGATAGTGGCGGGTAAGGCATTCTTTATGCAAAGCAAAAATATAAAAGTTAATTATCTGCTACTTACCCGAATCCGGAGCTCTCCAGGAGCGTTCGCTGATCTGCCCCGTAGTGTGTCTGATGCCGCCGCATACTACCAAGCCGAAGAGGGGAGCTCGACGGAAAAAGTGTTCTGGTCTCAGTATGCCGAGGCCGAACATCCAGTGCCCCTGAGCGACCAGCTGAAGCAACTGGTTGAGCTCCACAAGGTGGCCGAACAGACCATGAAGGGCCTCATAGATCGGCTGTGGCCTGGAGAAGTCATGCCTGGGAGCTACTTCGGTCTGGTGCGGTGGCTAGTGGACGCGTGTCCGTGGATTGAGGTCGTCAAGCGCTCCGTTTGTATTGAAGGTGCCCGTCGGGCCCTTGCCCGTGCTAAGGTGCACTGGGGCAAGCTAGACGCAGAGAAGCTGTTGACGGACGCACCACCGCCGGGCAAGGAGTATCGTACGCCCGAGATGTATTATAATGGCGTTCTGAAGGGTGCCCGCCGCATAGTAGATGAGTGCTCCAAAGATGTAATTTTTGAGTAAACTCGCATTTGTTATCCTGTACGCTGAAGCTTTGTTCATATGCGTTAAGCAACGCTTGTTAATTTAAAATATTACCTTTTGTGCGGCCGTTTATCAAATCTGAGAGATGCAAGTCGTCAGCTTCGACCCCCATGCCACGAGTGCTGGGGTGTTCGGGATAAACCTGAGCGCTCTTGTTCCCATTCTTGGGTCCATCTAGGGAGGCGTTCAGCACAACGAACCAGGCCGTCGGACTTATAACGCTTTATCACTCTCACTTAGCCATAGAATTCTATAATTTTAAATTTCAGCAAAGCCACTAGTATTCGGAAGACCGAGTTCGGGGCGCTATCCACGCCTAGGCCGGATAAGTCCGGTTCCTCGCTTGAAGCGGCATAAGTCTTTAGGGACTCAAAGAAACCTCGCGAACAGCGACCGGTCTCTCGCGCTATCACGACAGTCAGTTTTAGCTTTCTCTACTGAGGTGTTAACCTAGCTCAACTGGGGCACAATCGCAGTAGTTCTCCCAACGCTACCTTAGCCAACAATGTGGAACGTAAGGTACCAAAACATGGGAGCCGGGCAAACCCAACTATTGACCAAAGACATGATTCGGAGCCGATGCATATAGTGCTATAAGTTCTGGGTGCCACACTTGTTAGAGTGTTCGGTCTTCTCACACCATGTTATGGGGTGTTGTAAGCCCCTGGTGTATTATCCGTACCAAAGTGTACGGTTGCATAGTGTCATTACTGAACATATTTGCATATAAAAATAGATAAGTACAATAATAGGTAAGAGCTATATATTGTTCATTAAAAAAGGGTTGCCGCGAAAGCAGAACGATACAAAAAGTGCGGTAAGCAAGAGATGGGAGTATTTAACATATTCCCCTCCAAGGGCGAGCTGCAGGATTGTAAGAGAAACAGGTATTAAACTCGTTATAGAGACCACGTGGACTTTTGACGTGGCTTGCTTCCTCCCTGGCTATTGCATCGTTGGTTCGGCGAGAGTGTTGCCAGACAGGCCTTCTGAATAGTTGGGTCCTGAAAGTGTGTGAAAAGGAAAACGGCGAAATAGGGAGTCCCTTAGTGCGGTTGAGCCGCATTCTGGGTGTGCCGTTGTTGTGCCCCTCCCCTTATGCCCATGGTATCTCTAAGGCGTAATTATGTACGCGTGGTACCAGTATCGTCGTTTGACGGGGGCCGGGGTTGGGGCCGCACTGCTATGCTTGCTCGGAACATGCCAGCCGGATTTGTTGTAGGTTACTTCAGGCTCGCTTGATGTTGTCCGGACGTTTTGGCACCTGGATTGGAGAACTGCCTTGAGAGGCTACTCTGTACTTCCGCCGCCAGGGCTGCCGTGTGCTCCTCCGTTCGAAGAGAGTTTTCGGTGTTTCCATTTACCGTGATGACTCCGCGAGGTCCTGGCATCTTGAGCTTGAGATATGCGTAGTGCGGCACCACATTGAATTTTGCAAATGCGGTTCGTCCGAGCAGGGCGTGATAGCTGCTGCGGAATGGGACTATGTCGAAGATTAACTCCTCGCTCCGGAAGTTATCCGGTGATCCGAAGACCACCTCGAGTGTGATCGAGCCTGTACAGCTGGCTTCTACCCCTGGTATGACACCTTTGAAGGTTGTCTTTGTGGGTTTGATCCTTGAAGGATCGATGCCCATTTTTCGCACTGTGTCCTGGTAAAGCAGGTTCAGGCTACTGCCGCCGTCCATCAGGACTCTGGTAAGGTGAAATCCGTCGATAATTGGGTCTAGGACCAGTGCGGCGAATCCACCGTGAAGGATGCTGGTGGGATGGTCCCGTCGATCGAAGGTGATCGGGCAGGAGGACCATGGGTTGAACTTTGGGGCGACTGGCTCCAGCGCATAGACGTCCTTGAGGGCACGCTTCCGCTCCCTTTTGGGGATGTGGGTTGCGTATATCATATTCACCGTCCGAACTTGCGGGGGAAATCCCTTCTGTCCTTTGTTATTCGGCGGCCGGGGCCCCTCCTCGTCATTGCTATGTAGCCCCTTGTCTCTAGTCTCGGCACTTATCTTGCCTGCCTGCTTGAACACCCAACAATCCCTGTTGGTGTGATTGGCTCGCTGTTCAGGGGTGCCGTGTATCTGGCACGAGCGATCAAGTATCCGGTCTAAGCTGGATGGGCCCTGAGGGTTTCGTTTGAATGGCTTCTTCCGCTGACCCGGTTTAGAGCCTCTGAATCCGGCATTGACTGCCGTATCTTCAGTATTGTCACTGTTAATGCGGCGCTTATGCTTGTTGTGGCGTGACCTGCCGTTGTTATCCTTGGTATCCGAATTGCCGGGGCTCTTGGTTATGTTATTGCTACGAGCTAGCCAGCTGTCTTCTCCCACGCAGAAGCGGGTCATGAGTGTCGTGAGGGCTGCCATAGACTTCGGCTTTTCCTGTCCTAGGTGCCGGGCAAGCCACTCGTCTCGGATGTTGTGCCTGAAGGCTGCAAGGGCCTCGGCGTCCGGACAATCGACTATTTGATTTTTCTTGGTTAGGAACCGTGTCCAGAATTGTTTGGCCGATTCCTCTAGCTGCTGGATTATGTGGCTTAGGTCATCGGCGTCTGGTGGTCGCACGTACGTGCCCTGGAAGTTGTCAAGGAATGCGGATTCCAGGTCCTCCCAACAACTAATTGACTCTGTTGGTAGGTTGTTAAGCCAATGTCGAGCTGGTCCTTTAAGCTTGAGCGGGAGGTATTTGATGGCGTGTAGATCATTACCACGGGCCATGTGGCCATACCGCAGGATCTGTTGTGCCATCGTATGATTCGATGTTTACGGGTTTGAAGCCCTCGGGGATTTGATGATCCATTACTTCGTCTGTGAAGCATAGTGGGTGTGCGGAGCCCCTGTACTGGGCTATATCATGACGCAGCTCGAACGAGCTTGGTCTGTTGTATTCGGATGGGCCATACTTATTATGTTCGGCGTGACGGCTAGCGTCACGTGAAGCGGGGCGCCCATGCGATCCGTAGATCGATCTTGTTTGCCTTGCCTTATTCTCCAAGATGTCTCGCAGGTTTGTTGCATCTCCCCGTACTCTGGTATGTTCTGAGCGGTGTCGGGGTGCGGCTTGGGTTGAGGGCCTGAAGGCCTCTCTATCGCGGCCACGGGGTGGCCGATCGGGCGCATCGTATGCTGGTGATGTAGGTTTAGTTGCTTCCTCCTCAAGTTGGGGTAGCAGCCTGCGCTTCGGGTAGCTCTTGGATGGGCGTTCTAGTTTATACTCTTCGGCCGCCAGGACTTAGGTCCATCTCTCGGCTAGCAAGTCTTGGTCAGCTCTAAGCTGCTGCTGTTTCTTCTTGAGGCTGCTTGCCGTGGCTATGAGTCTGCATTTGAAACGCTCTTGTTCGACGGGATCCTCTAGCACGACGAATTCGTCGTCGTCGAGGCTTGCCTCATCTTCGGAGGGAGGCATGTAATTGTCGTCCTCATCCTCTTTGTCGGCCGCTCCCTCATGATGTCTGGCTCCTTCGTCCTCCTGCACTGAATCCTGCTGGAGGGGGTTGTCTTCGGCATGTCTGGCGTATTGTTATCTCCGGTGCCGGAATCGCCATTTTTGCTTTGGCGGGACTTAGAGCGGCGCCGCTGACGTCAGCACTTGGGTTGCTTCTTGGAGGGGTCATCCTCCATTTTCTCCTCGCCATCCCCTGCTTTAGGGGTGTCCACCATGTATATGTCATATGACGAGGTGGCTTTCTAGTTCCCTATAGATACTGGTTCTTGATCGTCTCCTTCATCGGCGTCCATGCCGTCGATGTCTTCGGAGTCAAAGTTGAGCATGTCGGTTAAATCGTCGACAGTGGCTACGAAGTGGGTGGTGGGTGGGCTACGAATTTCTTCGTCGCCCATATCCCAACCGTGTTGGCCGTAGTCCGGCCAGGGCTCTCCTGACAAAGAGAGAGACTTTAACAAATTCAGGATATTGCCGAAAGGCGAGTGCTGAAAGACATCCGCGGCGGTGAACTCCATGACCGGAGCCCAATCGGGCTTAATCGGAAGAGGTGTGGGATTTACGGAGTCCGGATCAGAGTCCGGCACCTTCGAGTCACGGGCCTTACGAGGGACTAGGCTGGTATCCGGCTCTATCGCCGTAGAGGTTGCAGATTCCGGGGTGGCGTCCAACCATCCGTCCCCGACTGGTGTAGTGGGCTCCGAGCTAATGGTCGGAGCAGACACTTGAGCGACGCTCTGGGCGTTGCCCGATGACAGAGCTAAGTCATGCCCATCATGACAGTGCGGCGCACCCGGTCGTGGCTCGAATCCGTCGAAGATCAAGTCCCCGCGGATATTGGCCGTGTAGTTTAAGCTTCCAAACCTGACCTGATGGCCAGGGGTGTAGCTTTCGATCTACTCCAGATGGCCGAGTGAGTCAGCCCAAAGTGCGAAGCCGCCGAATACGAAGATCTGTCCGGGGAGAAAAGTCTCACCCTGGACCGCGTCGTGGTTGATGATCAAAGAAGCCATCGGGCCTAAAGGTGACGACATATAGGAACTCTCAATGAAAGCACCAATGTCGGTGTCAAAACCGGCGGATCTCGGGTAGGGGGTCCCGAACTGTGCGTCTAGGCGGATGGTAACAGGAGACAAGGAACATGATGTTTTTACCCAGGTTCGGGCCCTCTCGATGGAGGTAAAACCCTTCTCCTGCTTGATTAATATTGATGATATGGGTAGTACAAGAGTAGGTCTACCACGAGATCGGAGTGGCTAAACCCTAGAATCTAGCCTATGGTATGATTGTTCTTCGTCCTACAGACTAAAACTCTCCGGTTTATATAGACACCAGAGAGGGCTAGGGTTACATAGAGTCGGTTACAACAGGAGGAGATCTTCATATCATATCGCCAAGCTTGCCTTCCATGCCAAGGAAAGTCCCATCCGGACATGGGACGGAGTCTTCAATCTTGTATCTTCATAGTCCGGGAGTCTGGCCAAAGGTCTTAGTCCGGCCATCCGGACACCCCCTAATCCAGGACTCCCTCAGTGAGTAAGAGATACTGTTCGATCCGGTCGTTGAGGAAGTCAGTGAGGCCGGCATTATCAACCAAAGAATAAAAGTCTTCATAAATCCCGGCTCCTCTCAAGAAATTATCACAAGGCCACTCACACGGCCTTACTTCCGCTACGAGAGGAAGATTATACTTGGCCTTTTCTTTCTCCTTAGCTTGAAGAGCCCCTCAAAAATCTCTTCACCATTTTCTGAAAATTTCTGAAATTTTTAGTAACTTCAAAATAAAAGTGAATAAAACTCAACAAGATTGATAGCAACTACTCCCACAAGTGCCTAGAGCCTATATCATGCATTAGAATTACTTGGGACCTCATAAATTTGACATGCAAGCTCAAGAACAGAGTCACCTAGGAAGCAAAAATTTGCAATGAATTAAGCACTAGAACAAAAACTAATTGGACCATTGGAGGAGTCACATACCAAGGAACAATCTCCCAAAGCAGATTTATGAATGGGGCTTTGAGCAAGGAGATCGAAAATCGCAGCAAAATGAGCTAGAACTCGTGCTTGAGCTGGATGGGGATTTTTTTGGGAGGAAGATGGAGTGTGTGGGTGCAGGAATAAGTGGAGGGGGGCCACCATGGGCCCACAAGGCAGGGGGCGCGCCCTGTAGGGGTGGGCACGCCCTGGACCCTCGTGGCCAGGTGCTTGCCCCCCTGTTGTGTTCTCAGTGCCTAAAATCCTCAAATATTCCAGAAAAAATCATACTAAATTGGCAGGGCATTTGGAGAACTTTTATTTTTGGGATATTTTTTAGTGCATGGATAATTCAGAAAACAGACACAAAATACTATTTTTGCTTTATTTATTCTAAATAATAGAAAGTAAAAGGAGGGTACACAAGGTTGTGCCTTCTAGTTTCAACCATCTCATGATCATCAAAAGGAATCCACTAACAAGGTTGATCAAGTCTTGTTAACAAACTCATTCCTAATAACATGGAACCGGAGAAATTTCGAATAACACTAGGTTACCTTAACAGGGATATTAACATCCCCAATAATAAGAATATCATATTTCTTCTTAACAGTAGGAAGAGAAAATTCAAAACCTCCAATAATGATAGTTGGACTTTTTCCAATAGAATTGATGCTATGAACTTGAGGTTGTTTCCTAGGAAAGTGTACCGTATGCTCATTACCATTAACATGAAAAGTGACATTGCCTTTGTTGCAATCAATAACAGCCCCTGCAGTATTCAAAAAGGGTCTACCAAAGATAATCGACATACTATCATCCTCGGGAATATCAAGAATAACAAAGTCCGTTAAGATAGTGACATTTGCAACCACAACAGGCACATCCTCACAAATACCGACAGGTATAGCAGTTGATTTATCGGCCATTTGCAAAGATATTTTAGTAGGTGTCAACTTATTCAATTCAAGTCTACGATATAAAGCGAGAGGCATAACACTAACACCGACTCCAAGATCACATAAAGCAGTTTTAACATAGTTTCTTTTAATGGAGCATGGTATAGTTGGTACTCTTGGATCTCCAAGTTTTTTTGGTATTCCACCCTTAAAATTATAGTTAGCAAGCATGGTGGAAATTTCAGCTTCCGGTACCTTTCTTTTATTTGTAATGATATCCTTCATGTATTTAGCATAAGGATTTACTTTAAGCATATCAGTTAAGCGCATACGTAAGAAGATAGGTCTAATCATTTCAGCAAAGCGCTCAAAATCCTCATCATCCTTTTTCTTGGATGGCTCAGGAGGAAAAGGCATGGGTTTCTGAACCCATGGTTCTCTTTCTTTACCGTGCTTCCTAGCAACAAAGTCTCTCTTGTCATAACGTTGATTCTTTGATTGTGGGTTATCAAGATCAACAACAGGTTCAATCTCTACATCATTATCATTACTAGGTTGAGCATCAACATGAACATTATCATTAACATTATCACTAGGTTCATGTTCATCACCTGATTGTGTTTCAGCATCAGAAATAGAAATATCATTGGGATTCTCAGGTGTGTCTATGACAGGTTCACTAGAAGCATGCAAAGTCCTATCATTTTTCTTTTTCTTCTTTTTAGAAGGACTAGGTGCATCTAAACTATTTCTCTGAGAATCTTGCTCAATTCTCTTAGGGTGGCCTTCAGGATACAAAGGTTCCTAAGTCATTCTACCAGTTCTATTAGCCACTCTAACAGCAAAATCATGTTTATTATTTAATTTAGTGAGCAAATCACTTTGAGCTTTAAGTACTTGCTCCGCTTGAGTGGTAACCATAGAAGCATATTTGCTAATGAGTTTAAGTTCACCTTTAACTCTAGCCATATAATCACTCAAGCATCCAATCATGTAAGCATTACTCTTTAATTCTCTACCAACATAAGCATTAAAACTTTCTTGCCTAGCCATAAAGTCATCAAATTCATCCAAACATTGGCTAGGAAACTTAGTAGACGGGATTTCAACTTTATCATATCTATAGAGAGAATTTACCTTTACTACTTGTGTCGGGTTATCAAGACCATGTGTTTCTTCAATAGGTGGTATATTAAGCCATGTATTTCTTCAATAGGAGGTAAATTCTTAACATCTTCAGCTTTAATACCTTTCTCTTTCATAGATTTCTTTGCCTCTTGCATATCTTCAGGACTGAAAAATAGAACACCTCTCTTCTTCGGAGTAGGTTTAGGAATAGGCTCAGGAGTTGGCTCAATGGGCTCAGGAATTGGCTCAGGAAGAGTCCAATTATTTTCATTAGTCAACATATTTTTCAATAGCAATTCAGCTTGATCGACTGTTCTTTCCCTGAAAACACAACCAACACAACTATCCAAGTGGTCCTTGGAAGCATCGGTTAGTCCATTATAAAACATATCAAGTATTTCATTTTTCTTAAGAGGATGGTCAGGCAAAGCATTAAGTAATTGGAGAAGCCTCCCCCAAGCTTGTGGGAGACTCTCTTCTTCAATTTGCACAAAATTATATATTTCCCTCAAGGCAGCTTGTTTCTTATGAGCAGGGGAATACTTAGTAGAGAAGTAATAAGTCATATCCTGGGGACTACACACACAACCAGGATCAAGATAATTAAACCAAGTTTTAGCATCACCCTTTAATGAGAATGGGAATATCTTAAGGATATAATAATAGTGGGATTTCTCATCATTAGTGAACAGTGTGGCTATACAATTTAACTTAGTAAGATGTGCCACAACAGTTTCAGATCCATTGCCATAAAAAGGATCAGATTCAACCAGAGTGATTATCTCAGGATCGACAAAGAATTCACAATCCTTATCAGTAACAAAGATAGACGAAGTAGCAAAAGCAGGGTCATGTTTCATTCTAGCATTTAGAGTTTTCTATTTAAGTTTAGCTAATAACTTCTTAAGATCAGATCTATCATTGCAAGCAAGAAGATCTCTAGCAAATTCTTCATCCATAACATAACTCTTTGGAACAACATGCAATTCATACTTAGGGGGAGAACCTTCATCATCACTATCTTCAATAATATCATCTTCAATAATTTCATTCTCTCTAACCCTAGCAAGTTGTTCATCAAGATATTCACCTAATGGCACAGTAGTATCAAGCATAGAAGTAGTTTCATCATAAGTATCATGCATAGTAGAAGTGGCATCATCAATAACATGCGACATATCAGAATTCATAGCAGTAGCATGTTTAGGTGTCACAAGTTTACTCAAAACAGAAGGAGAATCTAGTGCAGAGCTAGATGGCAGTTCCTTACCTCCCCTCATAGTTGAGGGAAAAATCTTAGTTCTTTCGTCTTTCAAGTTCCTCATAGTGATCAGCAGATATAAATCCCAAGTGACTCAAAGAATAGAGCTATGCTCCCCGGCAACGGTGCTAGAATATAGTCTTGATAACCCACAAGTATAGGGGATCACAACAGTTTTCGAGGGTAGAGTATTGAACCCAAATTTATTGATTCGACACAAGGGGAGCCAAAGAATATTCTCAAGTATTAGCAGTTGAGTTATCAATTCAACCACACCTGGATAACTTAGTATCTGCAGCAAAGTATTTAGTAGCAAAGTAGTATGGAAGTAATGGTAACAGTGGCAAAAGTAACGATAGCAACTTTGTAGTAATTGTAAGAGCAGCAACAGTAAAGTAAATAAGCAAAGCACAATATGTGAAAAGCTCGTAGGCATTGGATCAGTGATGGATAATTATGTCGGATGTGGTTCATCATGTAACAGTTATAACATAGGGTGACACAGAACTAGCTCCAGTTCATCAATGTAATGTAGGCATGTATTCCGAATATAGTCATACGTGCTTATGGAAAAGAACTTGCATGCCATCTTTTGTCCTACCCTCCCGTGGCAGCGGGGTCCTAATGGAAACTAAGGGATATTAAGGCCTCCTTTTAATAGAGAACCGGACCAAAGCATTAGCACTTCATGAATACATGAACTCCTCAAACTACGGTCATCACCGAGAAGTATCCCGATTATTGTCACTTCGGGGTTGTCGGATCATAACACATAATAGGTGACTATAGACTTGCAAGATAGGATCAAGAACTCACATATATTCATGAAAACATAATAGGTTCAGATCTGAAATCATGGCACTCAGGCCCTAGTGACAAGCATTAAGCATAGCAAAGTCATAGCAACATCAATCTCAGAACATAGTGGATACTAGGGATCAAACCCTAACAAAACTAACTTTATTACATGGTAAATCTCATCCAACCCATCACTGTCCAGCAAGCCTGTGATGGAATTACTCACGCACGGCAGTGAGCATCATGAAATTGGTGATGGAGGATGGTTGATGATGATGACGGCGATGAATCCCCCTCTACGGAGCCCCGAACGGACTCCAGATCAGCCCTCCCGAGAGAGATTAGGGCTTGGTGGCGGCTCCATATCGTAAAACGTGATGAAACTTTCTCTCTAATTTTTTTCTCCACGAAAGCAAATATATAGAGTTGGAGTTGAGGTCGGTGGACATTCAGGGGGCCCACGAGGTAGGGGGCACGCCGAGGGGGAGGGGGCGCGCCCCCCACCCACGTGGACATCCAGGGGGCCCACGAGGTAGGGGGCGCGCCCAGGGGGAGGGGGCGCGCTCCCCACCCCCGTGGACAGGGTGTGGGCCCCTGGCCTTGATTATTTCACTAGTATTTTTATATTTTCCAAAAGTAATCTTCCTGGATTTTCAGGTCATTCCGAGAACTTTTGTTTCTGCACAAAAATAACACCATGGCAGTTCTGCTGAAAACAGCGTCAGTTCGGGTTAGTTTCATTCAAATCATGCAAGTTAGAGTCCAAAACAAGGGCAAAAGTGTTTGGAAAAGTAGATACGTTGGAGACGTATCAGTGCTGCATCACCTCCTGCAGATATGGGTTGATGACGTTCTCAAAGAACTTGTCCTTGGAGGAGCTTGAAGCGGCCATGGTGGATTAGATCTGACAGAAAATAGCAAGAAAAAAAAACAGGAGATTTCTCCGTGATACGGGGGTCAACAGGTTTGGGGAGTATATAAAGATTTTTATCTTAGGAAACAAGCAAACGAAGAAAAACAGAGTTCGAAAGGTACCCAAGGTGGGCACAACCCACCTGGGCGCGCGCTTGGCAAGCCAGGCGCACCCTGGTGTCTTGTGCCCACCAGGGTCACCTTCCTGATAGTTTCTTATTTTCCTAATTTTCTAAATATTCCAAAACTAACAAAAAATATTTTTGCGGATTTTTGGGAGTCTGTTTACTTACCGTATCACGTACCTCCTCTTTTTCACAATTCTGGAGTGTTCCGGAAGGTTTCTTTTATGTGTTCTTCTGGTGTCATAGTCTGGATAATATTGCTTTCAACATTAATGGGTGTACCTGAGATATAATGTTTTATTCGTTGCCCATTAACAATCTTCGGGTTAGTACCTTCAGCATTATTTATTTTGATAGCTCCAGATCGATAAACCTCCTCGATAACATAGGGTCCTTCCCATTTGGAGAGGAGTTTTCCTGCAAAGAATCTAAAACGAGAGTTATACAAAAGAACATATTCTCCAACCTTGAACTCACACTTTTGGATTCTTTTATCATGCCATCTTTTAACCTTTTCTTTGAATAACTTTGCATTTTCATAAGCCTGGGTTCTCCATTCATCTAATGAGCTAATATCAAATAACCTCTTTCCACCAGCAAGTTTGAAATCATAGTTGAGTTCTTTAATTGCCCAATATGCTTTATGTTCTAACTCAAGAGGCAAATGAAAAGCTTTTCCATAAACCATTTTATAAGGAGACATACCCGTAAAATTTTTATATGTTGTTCTATAAGCCCAAAGTGCATCATCTAGTTTCTTAGACCAACTCTTCCGGGACCTATTGATAGTCTTTTGTAGGATTAGTTTTATTTCTCTATTGCTAAGTTCAACTTGACCACTAGACTAAGGATGTGACGGTGATGCAATTCTATGGTTAACATCATACTTAGCAAGCATTTTACGGAAAGCACCATGAATAAAGTGTGAACCACCATCAGTCATTAAATATCTAGGGACTCCAAACCTTGGGAAAATAACTTCCTTAAGCATTTTAATAGAGGTGTTGTGACTGTCACTACTAGTTGGAATAGCTTCTACCCACTTAGTAACATAATCAACAACAACGAAAATATGAGTATACCCATTAGAGGAATGAAAAGGTCCCATGAAATCAAATCCCCAAACATCAAATGGTTCAACAGCAAGTGAATAATTCATAGGCATTTCTTGACGCTTACCGATATTACCTATTCTTTGACATTCATCAGAAGATAAGATGAACTTACGGGCATCCTTTAAGAGAGTAGGCCAATAAAAACTAGATTGCAATACCTTATGAGCAGTTCTACCCCCACATGATGTCATCCATAAGCTCGGGAGTGACATTTCCATAGGATTTGTTCCTGTTCATGCTCGTATACAGAACGTCTAATAATACCATCTACTCCTTTATAAAGATGTGGGTCATCCCAAAAGTAATGTCTTAAATCATAGAAGAATGTTTTCTTTTGTTGGTAGGTGAAGCTGGGTGGTATGTATTTAGCAACAATATACTTAGCATAGTCAGCATACCAAGGTGTACTATTAGAAACATTTATTGTAGCTAACTGTCCATCAGGAAAGCTATCATTAATAGGTTGTGGGTCATCAAGAATATTTTCAAGCCTAGACAAGTTATCAGCTACGGGGTTCTCTGCTCCTTTTCTACCAGTGATGTGCAAATCAAATTCTTGTAGTAGAAGAACCCACCTAATGAGCCTAGGTTTAGCAACTTTCTTTTCCATTAGATATTTTATAGCAGCATGATCAGTGTGAGCGGTCACTTTGGAATCAAAATGTAGGATCTAAATTTATCACAAGCAAACACCACAACTAAGAATTCTTTCAGTAGTAGCATAATTTTGTTGAGCACTGTCTAGAGTCTTAATAGCATAATGGATAACATTTAATTTCTTATCAACTCTTTGTCCTAGAACAACACCAACAACATAATCACTAGCATCACACATAATCTCAAAAGGCAAGTTCCAATCAGGTGGTTGAACAACAGGTGCAGAAATTAAGGCTTTCTTGAGTGTTTCGAAGGCTTCCAAACAATCATCATAAAAAACAAAAGGAATATCCTTTTGCAAAAGATTTGTAAGAGTCCTAGAAATTTTAGAAAAGTCTTTGATAAATCTCCTATAGAAACTAGCATGACCTAGGAAACTACGAATACTTTTGATATCTTTATGACATGGCATTTTGTCAATTGCATCAACCTTGGCTTTGTCCACCTCAATGCATCTTTCAGAAATTTTATGGCCCAAAAAATACCTTTGTTAACCATAAAGTGGCACTTCTCCCAATTCAAGACAAGATTTTTTTGCTCACATCTCTGCAAAACTCGATCAAGATTGCTTAAACAATCATCAAAAGACTTCCCATAGAAAGAAAAGTCATCCTTGAAAACCTCAACAATCTTTCCACAAAAATAAAAGAATATAGAAGCCATACATCTTTGAAAGGTAGCAGGTGCATTACATAGACCAAAAGGCATACGTCTATAAGCATAAGTTCCAAAAGGACAGTAAAAGTGCTCTTTTCTTGATCAGGTTGAGAAACAGGTATTTGTGAAAAACCAGAATATCCATTAAGGAAGCAAAAATGTGTGTGCTTAGATAATATTTCTAGCATTTGATCAATAAAAGGCAGAGGGTAATGATCTTTTCTAGTTGCTTTGTTTAATTTTCTAAAATCAATTACCATTCTATAGCCTGTGGCAATTCTTTGCGGAATAAGTTCATTCTTATCATTAGGAACAACAGTTATACCTCCCTTCTTAGGGACACAACGAACTGGACTTACCCATCTACTATCAGCTATAGGATAGATTATACTTGCTTCCAGAAGTTTCAATATTTCCATTCTTACCACTTCTTTCATCTTTGGATTTAACTGACGTTGGTGATCAACAACGGGTTTAGCATCAGGTTCCATATTAATCTTGTGTTGGCATAGAGTGGGACTAATGCCCTTAAGATCATGAAGAGTATATTCAATAGCAGCTCGGTGCTTCCTTAGAACTTTCAATAATCTTTCTTCTTCATGTTCTGAAAGGTTAGCACTAATAATAACATGATATATCTTTTTCTCATCAATATAAGCATATTTCAAAGTGTCTGGCAATTGTTTTAATTCAAACACAAGATCACCTTTAGGTGGAGGAGTACACCCTAGGGTTTCAATAGGCAGATTGTGTTTAAGCAGAGGTTGTTTTCCGCACAAATGGGTATATAGATGAGTAACCGGTTTTCTGTCAGAGTCGAAGTTGTTGCCAGAGTTGTTGTTGACCTCCCACTCCGGCTGGGGGTGGGGGGCGGGGCACGACGGTGCCGACAGAGTAAAGGTCGTGCCACTGCCCGCGCGAGACCTCGTCGGCAGCGACGGCAACCTCTGTGCCCAGCTTCACGCGTTGCGCGGATGCTTCACCAGCCCCGGCGTCGCCACTCCCTCCAATGGTGCACTTCGGCAGCATCCTCATACACTCTAGAGTCCAGACGTTGGTGACCACTGTGGACCGGGGGTGCGGCTGTCCATTATGGCCGGCGGCTCGGGCACGCAATTAATATGGACCAGTGGGAGCAAGGCAAGCTGCGGTCAAAAGCTGTCTCACCTCCCGATGAGCCTGCGCGGTGGACTTCTGTCATTCCTACTATTATTTCACAAAGCTACTCACACGCCTCCCGTCAATACGCACACCTGCACGCACACTGATACGTCTCCAACGTATTTATAATTTTTGATTGTTCCATGCTATTATATTACCCCTTTTGGATGTTTATGGGCTTTATTTTACACATTTATATCATTTTTGGGACTAACCTATTAACCGGAGGCCCAACCCATATTGCTGTTTTATTGCCTGTTTCAGTATTTCGAAGAAAAGGAATATCAAACGGAGTCCAAACGGAATGAAACCTTCGGCATCGTTATTTTTGGGAAGAATATGATCCTGGAGACTTGGAGTTCATGTCAGAAGATCCCTGAGGACTCCATGAGATAGGAGGGCGCCCCCTATAGGGCGTGCCCCCTTGTCTCGTGGGCCCCTCGAGCACCTCCCGACTGACTTCTTTCGCCTATATAAGCCTACGTACCCTAAAAACATCGAAATCAAGATAGATCGGGAGTTCTACCGCCACAAGCCTCTGTAGCCACCAAAAACCTCTCAGGAGTCCGTTTCGGCACCCTGCCAGAGGGGGAACCCATCACCGGTGGCCATCTTCATCATCCTGGCGCTATCCATGATGAGGAGGGAGTAGTTCACCCTCGGGGATGAGGGTATGTACCAGTAGCTATGTGTTTGATCTCTCTCTCTCATGCTCTCTCTCGTGTTCTCTCTACGGCACGATCTTGATGTATCGCGAGCTTTGCTATTATAGTTGGATCTTATGATGTTTCTCCCCCTCTACTCTCTTGTGATGAATTGAGTTTCCATCTTGAAGTTATCTTATCGGATTGAGTCTTTTATTTGAGAACACTTGATGTATGTCTTGCCGTGTTTATCTGTGGTGACAATGGGATATCACATGCCACTTGATGTATGTTTTGGTGACCAACTTGCGGGTTCCGCCCATGAACCTACGCATAGGGGTTGGCACACGTTTTCTTGACTCTCCGGTAGAAACTTTGGGGCACTCTTTGAAGTACTTTGTGTTGGTCGGATGAATCTAAGATTGTGTGATGCATATCGTATAATCATGCCCACGGATACTTGAGGAGACAATGGAGTATCTAGGTGACATTAGGGCTTTGGTTGATTTGTGTCTTAAGGTGTTATTCTAGTACGAACTCTTGAATAGATTGATCCGAAAGAATAACTTTGAGGTGGTTTCGTGCCCTACCATAATCTCTTCGTTTGTTCTCCGCTATTAGTGGCTTTGGAGTGACTCTTTGTTGCATGTTGAGGGATTGTTATATGATCTATCTATGTTATTATTGTTGAGAGAACTTGCACTAGTGAAAGTATGAACCCTAGGCCTTGTTTTCTATCATTGCAATAACGTTTACGCTCACTTTTATCATTAGTTACCTTGCTGTTTTTATATTTTCAGATTACAAAACCCTTTATCTACTATCCATATTGCACTGGTATCACCATCTCTTCGCCGAACTAGTGCACCTATACAATTTACCATTGTATTGGGTGTGTTGGGGACACAAGAGACTCTTTGTTATTTGGTTGCAGGGTTGTTTGAGAGAGACCATCTTCATCCTACGCCTCCCACAGATTGATAAACCTTAGGTCATCCACTTGAGGGAAATTTGCTACTGTCCTACAAACCTGTGCACTTGCAGGCCCAACAACGTCTACAAGAAGAAGGTTGTGTAGTAGACATCAAGCTATTTTCTGGCGCCGTTGCCGGGGAGGCTAGGTAAGCGGCACTCACACCCCGTCAACTAAGCTCTTTTCTGGCGCCGTTGCCGGGGAGGTGAGTGCTTGAAGGTATATCTTTAGATCTTGCAATCGAATTTTTTTTTCTTATTTTATCACTAGTTTAGTTTAGAAAATTACAAAAAAATGGAATTGAGTCTGCTCATACGCTTCATCTTTTTAATATCTTTCGTGAGTATGATGAAAAGGAAAATTGAGCTCAAGTGCTAGAAGAAGTCTATAAAATGTTTGGTATTACACCTTTGAATGATGAGCATGATTGCAATGTTGTTAGTTTGAATTCCTTGAATATCCATGATGCTAATGATATGCAAAGCCACAAGCTTGGGGATGCTATGTTTGATGAAGATGATATTTTTTGTCCCCCAAGTTTTGATGAGCAAATTTATTATGATAAAAGCATGCCTCATATTTATGATGATTATATTGATGAAAAGTGGGTTTGGAAGAGTGTCAACTTTAGGAAGTAGTGATCCCACTATTTTGGAGGATGTTGAATATTATTGTGATAATTATGAAAGTGGATTTGGAGAGGTCATGACTTTATTTATTGATGATTCCACTATTTCTAAAGAGGTTCCAATTGATTATGAGAACAAAGTTGCTATCTACTATTATTATTGTGATGACTTGTATGCTATTAGGAATAATGATAACCATGAAACTTGTCATCATGATTTTAGTTTTCAATGGGATTATGCCTCACATGATAATTATTTTGTTGAGTTTGCTCCCATTATTTTTCATGAGAAGGATTTTGCTTATGGGGAGAGTAGTAAAAATTTTATGCTTGTAGATCATGAAAGGAATGCTTTAGGTGCTGGTTATATTGTTGAATTCGTTCATGATGCTACTGAAAATTATTATGAGAGAGGAACATATGCTTGTAGGAATTGCAATAATGTGAAGTTTCCTCTATGTGCTTAAAGTCTTGAAGCTATGCTTGTTTTACCTTCCTATGCTAGTTGATTATTGTTCCCATAAGTTGTTTGCTCACAAAATCCCTATGCATAGGAAGTGGGTTAGTCTTAAATGTGCTAGTCATATGCTTCATGATGCTCCCGTTATGTTTCAATTCATATCTTTTATGTGAGCATCATTGTCATCATGCCTAGCTAAAAGGCATTAAAGAAAAGCTCTTGTTGGGAGACAACCCAATATTTACCCTTACTGTTTTTGTGTGTTCACATGATTATGCTACTGTAGTAATCATGTTTTATAGCTTTTGTTTCAATAAAGTGCCAAGTAAGACCTTTAGGATAGCTTACGGTGATAGTTCTGTTGATCCTGCTGAAAATCAGAAACTTTTGCACCAAGTAAATTAGTTTTGTTAATTCACAGAAACGTGCTCTTGATCTTATTATTTTTGATCTGGATTTTTACACAAATTGCTTAGGACTTCCTAATTTGGTAGGATTTTTGGAGTTCTATAAGTATACGTTTGATACAGATTACTATAGACTGTTCTGTTTTTGACAGATTCTGTTTTCTATGTGTTGTTTGCTTATTTTGATGAATCTATGAGTAGTATCGGATGGTATGAACCATAGATAAGTTGGAATACAGTAGATATTACACCAATATGAATTTATAATGAGTTCATTACAGTACCTAAGTGGTGGTTTTATTTTCTTATACTAACGGAGCTTACGAGTTTTTCTGTTGAGTTTTGTGTTGTGGAGTTTTCAAGTTTTGGGCAAGGATTTGATGGACTATGGAATAAGGAGTGGCAAGAGCCTAAGCTTGGCGATTCCCAAGGCACCCCAAGATAATATTCAAGAATAGCCAAAAGCCTAAGCTTGGGGATTCCCCGGATGGCATCCCCTCTTTCGTCTTTGTTAATCGGTAACTTTACTTGGAGCTATATTTTTATTCACCACATGATATGTGTTTTGCTTGGAGCGTCATTTTGTTTTGTTTTGCTTTCTGTTTGAATACAATACCAAGATCTGAAATTCCTTAATGCTAGAGAGTCTTCACATATTTGTACAATTATTCGACTACTCATTGATCTTCACTTATATCTTTCGGAGTAGTTTGACATTTGCTCTAGTGCATCACTTATATCTTTTAGAGCACGGCGGTGGTTATATTTTGTAGAAATTGCTAGTCTCTCATGCTTCAGTTATATTATTTTGAGAGTCTTTTAGAACAGCATGGTATTTGCTATGGTTACAAATTTGGTCCTAGAATGATGAGCATCCAAGTTGGGTATAATAAAAACTATCATAGAAAGTGAATTGGATGCTATGATCAATTTGATAGTTGATAATTGTTTTGAGATATGGAGGTAGTGATATTAAAGTCATGCTAGTTCGGTGATTATGAATTTAAAGAATGCTTGTGTTGAAGTTAGCAAGTCCCGTAGCATGCACGTATGGTTAAAGTTGTGTAACAAATTTGAAACATGAAGTGTACCTGGCTTGTGCATCCTTATGAGTGGCGGTCGGGGACGAGTGATGGTATTTTCCTACCAATCTATCCCCCTAGGAGCATGCGCGTAGTGCTTGATTTTTGATGACTTCTAAATTTTTGCAATAAGTATATGAGTTCTTTTGACTAATGTTGAGTCCATGGATTATACGCACTTTTACATGGCGTTATTCAATGACACGCAGGTCATACAATAAATTAAGACAACTCCTATGGCTCCTGCCAGTTGTCATACTCATCGACACGCAAGTCGTGATTCCTATTATAGAACATGATCAATCTCATACATAACATATATTTCATTCATCACATCCTTTGGCCATATCACATCACACGGCACATGCTGCAAGAACAAGTTAGACGTCCTCTAATTGTTGTTGCAAGTTTTTACGTGGCCGCTATAGGTTTCTTGCAAGAACGTTTCTTACCTACGCCAAAACCACAACGTGATATGCCAATTGCTATTTACCCTTCATAAGGACCCTTTTCATCGAACCCGATCCGACTAAAGTGGAAGAGGCAGACACCCGCTAGCCACCTTATGCAACTAGTGCATGTCAGTCGATGGAACCTGTCTCACGTAAGCATACATGTAAGGTCAGTCCGGGCCGCTTCATCCCACGATGCCGCCGAATCAAGATAAGACTAGTAGTGGCAAATAAATTGACAAAATCGACGCCCACAACAACTTGTGTTCTACTCGTGCATAGAAACTACGCAATAGACCTAGCTCATGATGCCACTGTTGAGGAACGTAGCCAAAATTCAAAATTTTCTACGCTTCACCAAGATCAATCTATGGAGATTCTAGCAACGAGAGAGAGGGGAGTGTATCTTCATACCCTTGAAGATCGCGAAGCGGAAGCGTTACAAGAACGTGGTCGGTGGAGTCATTCACGAAGCGATTCAGATCGCGGCCGAATCCGATCTAAGCACCGAACAACGGTGACTCCGCGTTCAACACACGTACAGCCCGGGGACGTCTCCTCCTTCTTGATCCAGCAAGGGGAGAGGAGAAGTTGAGGGAAAACTCTGACAGCACGACGACATGGTGGTGATGGAGCTCGTGGTTCTCCGGCAGGGCTTCGCCAAGCACTACGGAGGAGGAGGAGGTGTTGGAGGAGGGAGAGGGCTGTGCCAGGGGAAGGATGCGACTGCCCTCTCTCTCCCTCACTATATATAGGGGGAAGGAAGGAGGGGGAGGCGCCCTAGGGTTCCCTAGGGGAGGGGCCGCGGCCATAGGGGAAACCCTAGATGGGTTTGGGCGCCCCCACCCCCTAGGAAACTTGCCCCCCAAGCCGGGAGGGGCGGCTGCCCTAGGGGTGGCACCCCCACCTCTCCTGGTTACGTGAGATGGGGTGAAAGGGGCGCTCAGCCCCTTAGTGGGCTGATGTGCCCTTTCCCCTTGGCCCATAAGGCCCCCAACGCTTGTCGGGGCCTCCGAAACCCCTTTCGGACACGCTGGTCATCACCTGGTACCCTCGGAACAATTCCGGAATCCAATACCCTTCGTCCAATATACCGATCTTCACCTCCGGACCATTCCGGAGCTCCTCGTCATGTCCGGGATCTCATCTGGGACTCCGAACAACCTTCGGTAACCACATATTATTTCCCATAACAACTCTAGCGTCACTGAACCTTAAGTGTGTAGACCCTACGGGTTCGGGAACCATGCAGACATGACCGAGACGTTCTCCGGTCAATAACCAATAGCGGGATCTGGATACCCATGTTGGCTCCCACATGTTCCATGATGATCTCATCGGATGAACCACGATGTCAAGGATTCAAGTAATCCCGTATGCAATTCCCTTTGTCAATCGGTATGTTACTTGCCCGAGATTCGATCGTCGGTATCCCAATACCACGTTCAATCTTGTTACCGGCAAGTCACTTTACTCGTTCCATAATGCATGATCCCGTGACTAACTACTTAGTCACATTGAGCTCATTATGATGATGCAATACCGAGTGGGCCCAGAGATACCTCTCCATCATACAGAGTGACAAATCCCAGTCTCGATTCGTGCCAACCCAACAAACACTTTTGGAGATACCTGTAGTGCACCTTCACAGTCACCTAGTTACATTGTGACGTTTGGTACACCCAAAGCACTCCTACAGTATCAGGGAGTTACACAATCTCATGGTCTAAGGAAATGATACTTGACATTAGAAAAGCTTTAGCAAACGAACTACATGATCTTGTGCTATGCTTAGGATTGGGTCTTGTCCATCACATCATTCTCCTAATGATGTGATCTCGTTATCAATGACATCCAATGTCCATGGTCAGGAAACCATAACCATCTATTGATCAACGAGCTAGTCAACTAGAGGCTTACTAGGGACATGTTGTGGTCTATGTATTCACACATGTATTACGGTTTCCAGTCAATACAATTATAGCATGAACAATAGACAATTATCATGAACAAGGAAATACAATAATAACCATTTTATTATTGCCTCTAGGGCATATTTCCAACAGTCTCCCACTTGCACTAGAGTCAATAATCTAGTTCACATCACGATGTGATTGTAACGAGTCCAACACCCATTGGGTTTGATCATATCTCGCTTGTGAGAGAGGTTATCAGTCAATAGGTCTGAATCTTTCAGATCCGTGTGTGCTTTACAAATCTCCATGTCATCTACTAGATGCAGCTACCACGCTCTATTTGCAACTATACCAAATAACTATTCTACTATACGAATCCGGTTTACTACTCAGAATAATCCGGATTAGTGTCAAAGTTTGCATCGGCGTAACCCTTTACGACGAACTCTTTTACCATGTCCATAATCGAGAAAATTCCTTAGTCCACTAGTTAACAAAGATATCCTTGATCATTGTCCTATGATCCATTCCTGGATCACACTTGTACCCCTTGACTGACTCATGGCAAGGCACACTTCAGGTGTGGTACACAACATAGCATACTGTAGAGCCTACGTCTAAAGCATAGGGGACGACCTTCGTCCTTTCTCTCTATCCTGCCGTGGTCAGGTCTTGAGTCTTACTCAATACTCACACCTTATAACACAACCAAGAACTCCTTCTTTGCCGATCTATTTTGAACTCCTTCAAAATCTTGTCACGGTATGTATTCATTTGAAAGTACCATCAAGAGATTTTGATCTATCCTTATAGATCTTGATGCTCAATGTTCAAGTAGCTTAATACATGTTTTCCATTGAAAAACACTTTTCAAACAACCCTATATGCTTTCCAGAAATTCTACATCATTTTCGATCAACAATATGTCAACAACATATACTCATCAGAAATTCTATAGTGCTCCCACTCACTTATTTGGAAATACAAGTTTCTCATAAACTTTGTATAAACCCAAAATCTTTGATCATCACATAAAAGCGTACATTCCATCTCCGAGATGCTTACTCCAGTCCTTAGAAGGATTACTAGAGCTTTGCATACTTGTTAGCATCTTTCAGGATTGACAAAACCTTCTGGTTGTATCATATACAACCTTTCCTCAAGAAAATCGTCAAGGAAACAATGTTTTGACATCCTATCTGCAAGATAAATAATGCAGTAACTGCTAATATAATTCCAAAAGACTCTTAGCATCGCTACGAGTGATAAAGTCTCATCGTAGTCAACTCCTTGAACTTGTCGAAAAACATCTTAGCGACAAGTCGAGCTTTCTTAATGGTGACACTTACCATCATTGTCCGTCTTCCCTTTAAAATCCATCTGTACCCAACAGCCTTATGACCATCATGTAGTTCTTCCAAAGTCTATACTTTGTTCTCGTACATGGATCCTTTCTCGAATTTTATGGCCTCGAGCCATTCGTCAGAATCCGGGCCCGCCATCGCTTCTCCATAGCTCGTAGGTTCATTGTTGTCTAGCAACATGACCTTCAAGACATGATTACTATACCACTCTGAAGTAGTACGCATCCTTGTCACTCTACGAGTTACGGTAGTGACTTGATCCAAAGCTTCATGATCACTATCATAAGCTTCTACTTCAATAGGTGTAGGCGCCACAGGAACAACTTCCTGTGCCTTGCTACACACTAGTTGAAGTGACGGTTCAATAACCTCATCAAATCTCCACCATCCTCCCACTCAATTCTTTCGAGAGAAACTTTTCCTCGAGAAAGGACCTGATTCTAGAAACTATCCCTTTTGCTTCCGGAACTGAGACTGGAGGTATACCCAACTGTTTTGGGTGTCCTACGAAGATGCATTTATCCGCTTTGGGTTCGAGCTTATCTGCCTGAAACGTTTTCACATAAGCATCGCAGCCCCAGACTTTTAAGAAACGACAACTTAGGTTTCTCCAAACCATAGTTCATACAGTGTCGTCTCAATGGAATTGCGTGGTACCCTATTTAAAGTGATTGCGGTTGTCTCTAATGTCTAACCTATAAAACGATAGTGGTAATTTGATAAGAGACATCATGGTACGCACCATATCCAATAGAGTGCAACTATGATGTTCGGACACACCATCACACTATGGTGTTCCAGGCGGTATTAATTGTGAAACAATTTCCACAATGTCTTAATTGTGTGCCAAACTCATAACTCAGATATTCATCTCTATGATCATATCATAGACATTTTATCCTCTTGTCACGATGATCTTCAACTTCACTCTGAAATTACTTGAACCTTTCAATAATTCAGACTTGTGTTTCATCAAGTAAATATATGTAGCATCTACTCAAATCATCTATGAAGTAAGAACATAACGATATCCACTGCGTGCCTCAGCACTCATTGGACTGCACACATCAAAATGTATTACTTCCAACAAGTTGCTTTCTTGTTCCATCTCACTGAAAAACGAGGCCTTTCAGTCATCTTGCCCATGTGGTATGATTTGCATGTCTCAAGTGATTCAAAATCAAGTGAGTTCAAACGATGCATCTGTATGGAGTTTCTTCATGCATATATACCAATAGACATGATTCACATGTCTCAATCTTTTCAAAAACGAGTGAGTCCAAAGATCCATCAACATGGTGGTTCTTCATGCGTTTTATACCAGTATGACTCAAATGGCAGTTGTCGGTGTCAAAACCGGTGGATCTCGGGTAGGGGGTCCCAAACTGTGCGTCTAGGCGGATGGTAACAGGAGACAAGGGACACGATGTTTTACCCAGGTTTGGGCCCTCTTGATGGAGGTAAAACCCTACGTCCTGCTTGATTGATATTGATATTGTGGATGTTTACAAGAGTGGATCTACCACGAGATCAAGGAGGCTAAACCCTATAAGCTAGCCTATGGTATGATTGTAATGGTTGTTGTTGTGTCCTACGGACTAGAGCCATCCGGTTTATATAGACACCGGAGAGGGCTAGGGTTACATAGAGTCGGTTACAATGGTAGGAGATCTACGTATCCGTATCGCCAAGCTTGTCTTCCACGCCAAGGAAAGTCCCATCCGGACACGGGACGAAGTCTTCAATCTTGTATCTTCATAGTCTTGGAGTCCAGTCGATGATGATAGTCCGGCCAATGATAGTTCGGCCGATGATGGTAGTCCGGCTATCCGGACACCCCCTAATCCGGGACTCCCTCAGTAGCCCCCGAACCAGGCTTCAATGATGATAAGTCCAGCGTGTGTGTAGTCTTCGGCGTTGCAAGGCGGGTTCTCCTTCAAGTTCTACATACCTGCCGAACAGTGTCCGGCTTCCTCATCAATGTTGCACGTCTTGGCTTCCATGCCCAATAATGGCCTTCTTCCACGCGTCGCGCGAATGTGAGAATCCAGGGTGTCTTTTATGTTTTACCCCCTAGTTGTGCGAATAATCTGCCTATAAGGGAGGCAAGAATCCAGATCCAAGTCACCATCTTCCTCCCGCAAATACTCATCGGAGCGCTTTCAACCAAGAATCCATTCCATCATGGACCATCAACGCGGCTCCTCTTCTCACGCTCCCAGCCCTTTGCCAGGAGATTGGAGGAGATGCTCTGTTCCGCACAACGAGCTGGTGAAGCTCCAAGTGGGGGGATATCTCCCTCCGGCCTTTATGGTTCCGGTTTGAGCCGGGCTGGCCACCTACAAAGGTGGGAAGCAAGCGGAGGTTACCCCAAGTCCCAACAAAGAGGAGCGAGTATGCTTCGTCCCCTATCTGATAAGGGGGCTCGGATTTTCTGTACATCCATTCCTCCGCGGGCTCCTGGAGTTCTACGGACTCCAGCTTCATCACCTCACGCCCGCCTTAATCCTGCATATTGCGGGTTACGTAGCTCTTTCCGAGCTATTCCTGGGTATCGAGCCCCATTTCGCGCTGTGGAAGAGGTTGTTCTGCCTTGTACCCCGCTCTCACGAGGGGTCCATATATCAAGTGGGCGGCGCCGAAATATGGCGCATTGCCGGGACCGGATGGCTGGGACCCCTAAGAAGGCGTCCGAAGACTGGCCTTCGGGATGGTTTTATATAGAAGACGCTCCTCTGCCGGACCCTGTTGGGATCAGCCTCCCAGAGTTCAGCAATGCCCCTCTGAAGAAACGCCTTAGTTGGCGTCCGCGGAGCCCCCAACTGGAGGAAGACAAGAGCGTCCATTATTTGATGGGCCGAATAAGGTTACTGGCCCATTCCGGGTTGACCATGATTGGAGTCATGGCAACATGCATTATGCGGGGGGTGCAGCCACTACAATACAGGGGCCACCCCATGTGGGATTTCAACGGGGAGGATGATGCCACCCGTCATGGCCGTAAAGGGCCGGATTCGGTCGAAGACCTGGTGACGATCCTGTCCAGCCTATATAAGGGGGAGAAGGAGGATTTCCTTCGGACGAACCCGTTAAATGGGTTCTCCATGAATAATCCCCGTCCTTGGCTAAGCGAACACTCTGCATGCCCGACCCATGCTTTTTGAAACTTAAGTTTCTTATATTGTGTTCTTCTTTCGACGCAGGAACTGCGCCGGATCGTGGAGGACATGCTAAGTCCAGCTCTGCAACCCGAGGATCCAGAGAGATCCCGGGATCCGGCCTCCGAACAGGATCCGGACATAAAGGTGGAGCTAATCGACGGGGTGTTCCACCAGCTCAGCATGGACAATGCTTTAGTCGCCATCACGGCCGACTATCCCGGACTATATCCGGCTTCCCAGGTGATTGCGACCGAAGTCCTGACACCGTCATTCCTTCCTTGCTTATTTCTGACCACCGTACATGATGGCGCTGTGCAGGAGGCGCCCCTAGGGAGAGAAGCCGAGCCCGCGGTGGCTGACCAACAAAGGCCAGTCCGGACCAGTAGGTGGAAGAGGAGCGCGACGCGGACTGAAACGTCACCGCAAAGGTGTAGCTCACAATTCATTATTTGGAGCAACGTTCCTAGGAAGCGTTTGAGTGCTCATGACTTTTGTAGGAAAAAAAGCGCCCGCCGGACTGCGGGCGTGGAGGTTGCCAATCCAACCTCTACCAGCCAGGCTCCAGCACCTGGTCTGGAGGGGGAGGCGAGCGCAAGGCGCGAGCCGGACGTTCCTCCGACGGAGGATGCCGACAGACTGTTCGCCACCAAGTCTGAGGTGGAGAGTGCCATGAATCACAGGCGCCGCCGGACAGTATTTCGTGACGCGTGCTTCTCCCCTGAGGCGTTGAATGCCTTTAACGCGGGGGACGCGCACCTTCGTGCTGCTCAAGATGGTTTTACCAGAGCCACGGAACAGTATGTAAAAGACATACGGGTAAGAGAATTTAATAGTTGTATATGCTAGTAGCCCCCGAGACTTAAAGTAGTTATATTAACTGATTTAAGGATCATATGAAACGTAGGATCTTACCGAGAAGAATACCCAACTGTCTCAGGAGCTGCAAGAGTGCAAGGCCCAACTTGAGGCCGCACTCTCTGGCGCAGGAGGAAACACAGGGACCTCTCCTGGTAACGCATTATTTTAGAAAGATAAGTAGCGTTTGGCCTTTGCGCAAGTCTAAAAAATGACGTTGCAGGTGCTGCCGGACAAGAACCGGACAGGCAAGAACTTCTGCGCCAACTAAAGGCCGGCGAGAGGGTGCTGCATAAGGTGCAGCATGAAAGGAACAAGCTCCAGGATGCCCATGCCCATCTTGGAGAAGAGCTGAAAGGCGTTCGGGCCGAGCTGTCGGGCTCCGTTAAGGAGAATCAGCGGCTTCGTCGCGGCATCTATAGTAAGTGCTTGAGCAAACTCCTTTGAAAAGAAGAGTTCGGCGAGGAAGTCAATTTGACAGAATATGTCTACAGGTATGCTCACAGGTCGCCCTGCGGAGGAGATGCCCGTATCAACGGGTGATCAACTTCCCGAATTGTTGCAACTGATCGAACGAGTTCGGCAGGCAATGAGCTGCGTCATCCAGGCTTTATGGCCAGCCTTCTCCTTACCCGAGGGTCTTGGGGAGCTTGCGGAGAAGCTTCAGGGAGTGCGGCAGCGCTTCCATTTATGGAAGATTTCGGCCTGCCGCCAAGGTGCCAGGGAGGCCTGGGCCATGGTAAAGACGCGGTACAAGAAGGCGGATCCCAACCACATGGCCGAAGTCGGACCTATGGGGCCCGATGGGAAGGAGATCCCTGTGAGTTTAGTATACGGCCAAGTAGAGTTGGCCGCTAAATTTTCCCAACAGGACTGTAAATTAGACAACCTGTTAGACGGGATTGAGGAAGAATACAATCAGTCGATTTGACAATGTATTATAAAATGACATATAAAATGCCTTCTAGCCGGATTGTAGATCGTTTGTCTTTGCCGACCTTTTCGCTTCGACCTCGGGACCCTAGAGTCCGGAGTGTGTCCGAATACCTTCTCGGTTATGAAACAACCAGGGTATGCATGGAGACCAGGCGTAGGGGTCATTAGTGCTTTATCAGACAGGTGCCCAACTAGTTATGTTATATTACATGGGTAGTAAGAAACATCTTCTAGGGAGAATAGTTCCGTTAAGGGTTCCTTTCCTCTGGGGGTGGCATGCCCTAAAGTGCATGTCCGGACTGCGAAAAAAAGCAGAAAAACATCTGGGGGCAGATAAATAAGTGGATAAAAAATCATCTTTTAAGTCACCGACCGAATATTCCCTTAAGAACGCTAGCTTTCGGCTTCACCCAGTCTGAGGTACACATCCGGCTGACCCGGCAGTAACAATCGCAGAGGTGCTCCCTTTACCTCCTAACCGAATAATCGGGAACGTAGGGGTAAGCACAGGAGCCAGGCAACCCAGCTTGGCCAAAACTTAAGTCATATCGATGCATATAATGGTGAATAAAAGGTACATGTGGAGGCTTGACACATGTGCTGGGCATGAAGCCCTTATAATTAAGCTTCTGGTAAAGAAGCCCCCAGGTATGATGAGTGCGGATAGCACATCAATTGCGCGCGAACGATGCGCAAGTAGGCCTTTTAAGGCTTTGATGAATAGGGTTGAGAAGAAAAAGATAAACAAAAGGCAGCTAAAGTAAAAAAAATTTGGACGGAGGGAAAGGGACGAACTCTTAGTCCGGCGCTAGGCATAGAATCTTCGGAGGCGGGCTGCGTTCCATGGGTTCGGCTCGAGTTGGTTATCCGACGTATTTCGTAGACGGTACGCTCCGCCGGTCAAGACTTTATCGATGATGAAGGGGCCTTCCCATTTGGGCTTGAGCTTGTCCTTTTTCTTGTCCGGCAGGCGTAGAACCAGTTCGCCAATGTTGTATGTCTTGGCCCGTACTTCTCTGCTTTGGTATCTTCGAGCCTGCTGCTGATAGAATGCGGAACGAGCCTTGGCGACGTCGCGTTCTTCCTCCAATGCGTCCAAGCTGTCCTGCCGATCCAACTCGGCTTCTCTTTCTTCGTACATGCACACTCGAGGTGAGTCATGAATTATGTCGCAGGGCAAAACTGCTTCTGCGCCGTATACCATAAAAAATGGTGTGAATCCGGTAGTACGGTTAGGCGTTGTCCGCAGCCCCCAGAGTACGGAGTCGAGCTCCTCTACCCAGTGCGTGTCAGATTTCGTAAGGGACCGCACTAGTCTGGGTTTGATGCCGCTCATTATTAGACCATTTGCTCGTTCCACTTGACCGTTGGTTTGAGGATGATAGACTGAAGCGTAATCGAGCTTGATGCCCATATTTTTGCACCATGATTTAACCTCATCGGCCATGAAGTTCGTGCCGTTATCGGTGATGATGCTGTGGGGGACACCATAACGGTGTACTACCCCGGATATAAAGTCTATCACTGGTCCGAACTCTGCCGTTTTAACTGGCTTGGCCTCTATCCATTTGGTGAATTTATCCACCATGACCAATAGGTACCTTTGCTTGTGGGTTCCCCCTTTAAGTGGTCCAACCATGTCAAGCCCCCAGACCGCGAACGGCCAGGTAATGGGTATAGTTTTGAGGGCGGTGGGTGGCATGTGGCTCTGATTAGCAAAGAGCTGACAACCGACACATCTTTGGACTAAGTCCTGAGCATCTGCCCGGGCCGTCGGCCAATAAAATCCTGTACGGAATGCCTTTCCTACAAGGGCCCGGGCTGCGGCGTGGTGTCCGCCTAGTCCGGCGTGAATTTCAGCCAGAAGGTCTCGCCCTTCCTCTTCGGAGATACACCTTTGAAGGACTCCGGTTGTGCTTTTCTTATAGAGTTCTCCCTCATGGACCTTGTAGGCTTTAGATCGCCGGACTACGCAGCGGGCCTCATTATGGTCTTCGGGGAGTTCCTGCCTAAGCAAGTAGGCTAGGAACGGCTCTGTCCATGGGGCGATTACTGCCATTATGTCGTGAGCTGAGGGTGTTGTTTCGTTGGCTGGATCGCCGGTTATGTCAGATTGCTCTGCGGCTGCCTCCGGTTTGTTATTTCCGGACTCCTCTTCCCATAGTACGGATGGCTTGAACAGCCATTCCAGGAAGATATTTGGAGGGACAGCGTCACGTTTTGCGCTGATGCGTGCCAATACGTCGGCCGCTTGGTTATTATCTCTGGCTACATGGTGGAATTCAAGTCCTTCGAACCGAGCTGACATTTTAAGGACGGCGTTGCGATAGGCTGCCATTTTTGGATCCTTGGCGTCAAAGTCTCCATTTACTTGGGATATTGCGAGGTTTGAGTCCCCGCGCACCTCTAGGCGTTGGATGCCCATGGAGATTGCCATCCGGAGGCCATGTAAGAGGGCCTCGTATTTGGCTGCGTTGTTGGAGTCCGTGTACATTATCTGAAGTACGTATTGGACTCTGTCCCCGATTGGGGACGTTAGTATGATGCCAGCCCCCAATCCGGCCAACATTTTGGAGCCGTCGAAATGCATAATCCAATTGGAGTATGCGCCGTACTCTTTAGGGAGTTCGGCTTCAGTCCACTCAGCGACGAAGTCAGCCAAAACTTGCGACTTTATAGCTCGCCGGGGTTTGTAAGTTATGTCGAATGGTAAGAGCTCAATGGCCCATTTTGCAATCCTGCCCGTTGCGTCGCGGTTATTTATAATGTCATTTAGGGGTACTTCGGAGGCCACTGTTATCGAACACTCTTCAAAAGTAGTGTCGGAGCTTCCGGGATGCCATGAACACCGCATACGCTATCTTTTGATAGTGCGGGTAACGGGACTTGCAGGGGGTTAAAACAGTGGATACGTAGTACACTGGTTTTTGAAGAGGGAATTTATGCCCTTCTGTCTCTCGTTCTATGACGAGCACCGCGCTTACTACTTGATGTGTTGCCGCGATGTATAACAACATAGGTTCGCCCAGGTTGGGCGCAGCCAGGACCGAATTCGTTGCCAATATGGCCTTTATTTCTTCGAGTCCGGCAGTGGCAGCATCCGTCCACTCGAAGTGTTCGGTGTGCCTGAGGAGGCGATAGAGGGGCAATGCCTTTTCTCCTAGGCGGGAGATAAAGCGGCTGAGAGCCGCCACGCATCCAGTCAATTTCTGGATCTGTTTGAGGTTTTTTGGAATATCCAACTGTGATAGGGCTCGGATTTTGGCCGGATTTGCTTCAATTCCTCTACCGGATACAATGAAGCCCAAGAGCTTTCTGGCTCGTACACCGAAAACGCATTTTTCCGGATTCAGCTTGATGTCATATGCTCGGAGGTTGTCGAATGTGACCCTCAAGTCGTCTACTAGAGTTTCGACGTGTTTGGTTTTGACGACTACGTCGTCTACGTATGCCTCTACTGTTTTGCCGATCTGGGTAGCCAGACATGTCTGAATCATGCGCTGATATGTTGCGCCGGCGTTTTTAAGTCCGAAGGGCATCGTGTTGAAGCAGAATGGTCCACATGGAGTAATGAACGCCATTGCGGCTTGATCCGCTTCTGCCATCTTGATTTGATGATAGCCGGAGTATGCGTCCAGGAAGCACAATGAATCGTGCCCTGCAGTGGCATCGATGATTTGGTCGATGCGGGGGAGGGGGAAGGGATCCTTTGGGCAGGCTTTATTTAGGTCTTTGAAATCGACACATAGGCGCCAGGATCTGTCCTTCTTTGGTACCATTACCTGGTTTGCTAGCCAATCCGGATGTTTGATGTCTCTGATGAATCCGGCTTCCAATAGTTTGGCTAGTTCTTCTCCCATTGCCTGTCTTTTGGGTTCGGAAAATCGTCGAAGAGCCTGTTTGACTGGCTTGAACCCTTTTAGGATGTTTAGGCTATGCTCTACCAGCCTGCGAGGGATTCCTGGCATATCTGAAGGATGCCAGGCGAAAATGTCCCAATTTTCCCGAAGGAATTCTCGCAGCGCAGCGTCTACATCAGGGTTCAACTGTGCCCCGATGGAGGCCGTCTTTGTCGGGTCCGTTGGGTGGACCTGGAATTTTATAATTTCGTCCGCTGGTTTAAAGGAGGTGGACTTGAATCTCTTATCGAGTATCACGTCGTCTCTGTGCACCGTAGCGCGCAGCGCGGTGAGTTCCTCTGCCGCTAGGGCTTCGGATAGTGCCTCCAGGGCTAATGCGGCTGTTTTGTTTTCGGCGCAGAGTGCTATGTCCGGATCACTAACGAGAGTGATTATCCCGCCGGGCCCAGGCATTTTGAGCTTCATGTACCCGTAATGGGGTACGGCTTGGAAAATTGTGAACGCCTCTCGTCCTAATATAGCGTGGTATCCGCTGCTGAGCGGGGCCACTTGGAACGTGATTTCTTCGGACCTGTAATTGTCCGGCGAGCCGAACACCACATCAAGTGTGATTTTTTCGGTGCAGCGTGCTTCCCGGCTAGGGATTATTCCTCTGAAGGTTGTGCTGCTTCGCTCAATGCGGCTCCAGTCTATTTCCATTTTTTGAAGAGTTTCCTCGTAAATGAGGTTCAATCCGCTGCCGCCATCCATGAGTACCTTGGTAAGTCGAAAGACGACCACTATTGGACTAAGGACCAATGCGGCTGTTGCTCGGGCTGTTCGGAATTTAGGTTCGTCGCTGGCGTTGAAGGTGATGGCCGCGTCGCTCCAAGGATTTGTTTTTGCTACTTGGTAGACTTCGGCAAGGCTGTGGATCGTTCGTTTCCGCATATTGTTTGATGCGAAAGTCTCGAAGACTGTTGATACCGTACCGGTATTGTTGGTGTGGTTTCGCGGGGCTAGAAGCTCCTCGCCACTTTTGGCCACCTGCCGTAATATCCAACATGCACGAAGGCTATGTGTTGGGGTGGCGCCCTTGGTACTGTGAATTGTACAGGGTTTGCTGAGCCATCCCTCCAGTACGGTTCCGTTCCCTTTAAGGGGCTTCTGTTTTTTGGTTCTTGTACTTGGTGCCTGAGTGTAATGCACCCTTCTGTTGCGGACTGGGGCTATGTTCGGGGCCGGATTATCCCAAAACCTATCTTCGGTTTTCCGGAAACTTTCTATGGCACAGTACTCTCGCACTATGGATGCCAAGTCGGCGAAACGTGTGATTTCACGATGGCTGACGGCGTTCAAGATTCCCCTGTCCGTGCAATTGTTGCAAAAGATCGAGATTGCGTTTTCCTCTTGGCAGTCCTTTATCCGGTCCATGACCAGGAGGAATCTGGCCCAATAATGATGTACTGTTTCGGCTGGCTCTTGCCGGATTAGAGATAGATCGCATATATCTGGACGGGCGGGCCTAATTGAGTCCGGGACCCTGCCCATCTTGAGGCTCAAGGGCCGAGAAGTTTCCGAATTTGGAAGCTTGGAAAGTGGAACGTTATCCAACGAGTCCGGTCCGATGCCTGACTTTATGTTCAGTGCTTGATCGTAATCCGCTCCTCCGCGGGAATCCGGCATGGAGGGTTCGGTAGCCCGAACACGACTAGTTTTCAATATGGGAGAAGGATCGTCGCGATGTTGCTCTACCACCGTGACGTGGTGGGTAACCTGGGGAGAGTTAATCTCTCTCAGATCGGTTTTAAGCCCGATCCGATTGTAGTCTGTAGCGACTCCCAGGGCGGCGATCCGATCCAAGAGTTCGTTTACAGACGAGAGCTCTGCTGGATCTAACTGCTCGGCGAATTCCGAGTTGACGTGAAGATTACTCTCGATGACACGAGAGGTCATCGTTGAAGCGGTGGCCGGACAGGCGGTCATAAGAAAACCTCCTAGCCGGATAGTTTGGCCGGCGGCCAAGGCTCCATCGGCAAAGATGCCGTCCTTGAAGACGGGAAGAGGCATCCTTCCTATCGGTGACGGCACAGAGGACTCTCAATGAAAGCACCAATGTCGGTGTCAAAACCGGCGGATCTCGGGTAGGGGGTCCCGAACTGTGCGTCTAGGCGGATGGTAGCAGGAGACAAGGGACACGATGTTTTACCCAGGTTCGGGCCCTCTTGATGGAGGTAAAACCCTACGCCCTTCTTGATTGATATTGATATTGTGGATGTTTACAAGAGTGGATCTACCACGAGATCAAGGAGCCTAAACCCTAGAAGCTAGCCTATGGTATGATTGTAATGGTTGTTGTTGTGTCCTACGGACTAGAGCCATCCGGTTTATATAGACACTGGAGAGGGCTAGGGTTTCATAGAGTCGGTTACAATGGTAGGAGATCTACGTATCCGTATCGCCAAGCTTGCCTTCCACGCCAAGGAAAGTCCCATCCGGACACGGGACGAAGTCTTCAATCTTGTATCTTCATAGTCTTGGAGTCCGGTCGATGATGATAGTCCGGCCGATGATGGTAGTCCGGCTATCCGGACACCCCCTAATCCGGGACTCCCTCAGCAGTGCCACAAGTATGTGGTACTATTATTACTATCTTATATCTTTTGGCATGAACATGTGTATCACTACGATCGAGATTCAATAAACCATTCATTTTAGGTGCAAGACCATTGAAGGTATTATTCAAATAAACAGAGTAACCATTATTCTCCTTAAATGAATAACTGTATTGCGATAAACATAATCCAATCATGTCTATGCTCAACGCAAACACCAAATAACAATTATTTAGGTTTAACACCAATCTCGATGGTAGAGGGAGCATGCGATGCTTGATCACATCAACCTTGAAAACACTTCCAACACACATCGTCATCTCACCTTTAGCTAGTCTCCGTTTATTCCGTAGCTCTTTTATTTCGAGTTACTAACACTTAGCAACCGAACTGGTATCTTAATACCCTAGTGCTACTAGGAGTACTAGTAAAGTACACATTTAATACAATGTATATCCAATATACTTTTGTCAACCTTGCCAGCCTTCTCATCTACCAAGTATCTAAGGTAGTTCTGCTTTAGTGACTGTTCCCCTCATTACAGAAGCACTTAGTCTCGGGTTTTGGGTTCAACCTTGGGTTTCTTCACTAGAGCAGCAACTGATTTGCCGTTTCATGAAGTATCCCTTCTTGCCCTTGCCCTTGTTGAAACTAGTGGTTTTACTAACCATCAACAATTGATGTTCCTACTCGATTTCTACTTTCGCGGTGTTAAACATCGCAAATTGCTCAAGGATCATCATGTCTATCCCTGATATGTTATAGTTCATCACGAAGCTCTAATAGCTTGGTGGCAGTGACTATGGAGAACCATCACTATCTCATCTGGAAGATTAACTCCCACTCGATTCAAGTGATTGTAGTACTCAGACAATCTGAGCACATGCTCAATGATTGAGCTTTTCTCCCTTAGTTTGCAGGCTAAGAAACTTGTCGGAGGTCTTACACCTCTTGACATGGGCACCAGCCCGAAATCCCAATTTCAGCTCTTGGAACATCTCATATGTTCTGCGACGTTTCAAAAATGTCTTCGGTGCCTCAATTCTAAACCGTTTAACATTACGAACTGAACTATCACATAGTCATCAAAACCTGTATGTCAGATTTCGCAACATCCACAAACGACGCTCGAGGTTCAGCACACCGAGCGGTGCATTAAGGACATAAGCCTTTTGTGTAGTAATGAGGGCAATCCTCGGAATACGGACCCAGTCCGCATAATTGCTACTGTCAACTTTCAACTAAATTTTCTCTAGGAACGTATCTTAAATAGTAGAACTAAAGCATAAGCTACGACATAATTTGCAAAGATCTTTTGACTATGTTCATGATAATTAAGTTCATCTGATTATCTAATGAACTCCCACTTAGATAGACATCCCTCTAGTCATCTAAGTGATACATGATCCGAGTCAACTAGGCCGTGTCCGATCATCACGTGAGACGGACTAGTCATCATCGGTGAACATCTTCATGTTGATCGTATCTACTATACGACTCATGCTCGACCTTTCGGTCCCTTGTGTTCCGAGGCCATGTCTGTACATGCTAGGCTCGTCAAGTCAACCTAAGTGTTTTGCGTGTGTAAATCTGGCTTACACCCGTTGTATGCGAATGTTAGAATCTATCACACTCGATCATCACATGGTGCTTCGAAACAACGAACCTTCGCAACGGTGCACAGTTAGGGGGAACACTTGCTTGAAATTTTAGTGAGGGATCATCTTATTTACTACCGTCGTTCTAAGCAAATAAGATGCAAAAACATGATAAACATCACATGCAATCAAATAGTGACATGATATGGCCAATATCATTTTGCTCCTTTTGATCTCCATCTTCGGGGCTCCATGATCATCGTCGTCACCGGCATGACACCATGATCTCCATCATCGTGTCTCCATGAAGTTGTCTCACCAACTATTACTTCTACTACTATGGCTAATGCTTTAGCAATAAAGTAAAGTAATTACATGGCGTTATTCAATGACACGCAGGTCATACCATAAATTAAGACAACTCCTATGGCTCCTGCCGGTTGTTATACTCATCGACATGCAAGTCGTGATTCCTATTACAAGAACATGATCAATCTCATACATAACATATATTTCATTCATCACATCCTTTGGCCATATCACATCACACGGCATATGCTGCAAGAACAAGTTAGACGTCCTCTAATTGTTGTTGCAAGTTTTTATGTGGCCGCTATAGGTTTCTTGCAAGAACGTTTCTTACCTACGCCAAAACCACAAAGTGATATGCCAATTGCTATTTACCCTTCATAAGGACCCTTTTCATCGAACCCGATCCGACTAAAGTGGAAGAGGCAGACACCCGCTAGCCACCTTATGCAACTAGTGCATGTCAGTCGATGGAACCTGTCTCATGTAAGCGTACGTGTAAGGTCAGTCTGGGCCACTTCATCCCACGATGCCGCCGAATCAAGATAAGACTAGTAGTGGCAAATAAATTGACAAAATCGACGCCCACAACAACTTGTGTTCTACTCGTGCATAGAAACAACGCAATAGGCCTAGCTCATGATGCCACTGTTGGGGAATGTAGCCAAAATTCAAAATTTTCTACGCATCACCAAGATCAATCTATGAATATTCTAGCAACGAGGGAGAGGGGAGTGTATCTTCATACCCTTGAAGATCGCGAAGCGGAAGCGTTACAAGAACGTGGTCGGTGGAGTCGTTCACGAAGCGATTCAGATCGCGGCCGAATCCGATCTAAGCACCGAACAACGGTGCCTCCGCATTCAACACACGTATAGCCCGGGGACGTCTCCTCCTTCTTGATCCAGCAAGGGGAGAGGAGAAGTTGAGGGAAAACTCTGACAGCACGACGACATGGTGGTGATGGAGCTCGTGGTTCTCCGGCAGGGCTTCGCCAAGCACTACGGAGGAGGAGGAGGTGTTGGAGGAGGGAGAGGGTTGTGCCAGGGGAAGGATGCAGCTGCCCTCTCTCTCCCTCACTATATATAGGGGGAAGGGAGGAGGGGGAGGCGCCCTAGGGTTCCCTAGGGGAGGGGCGGCGGCCATAGGGGAAACCCTAGATGGGTTTGGGCGCCCCCACCCCCTAGGAAACTTGCCCCCCCAAGCCGGGAGGGGCGGCTGCCCTAGGGGTGGCGCCCCCACCTCTCCTGGTTACGTGAGATGGGGTGGAAGGGGCGCTCAGCCCCTTAGTGGGCTGATGTGCCCTCTCCCCTTGGCCCATAAGGCCCCCCAACGCTTGCTGGGGCCTCCGAAACCCCTTTCGGACACGCTGGTCATCACCTGGTACCCCCGGAACAATTCCGGACTCCAATACCCTTCGTCAAATATAATGATCTTCACCTCCGGACCATTCCGGAGCTCCTCATCATGTCCAGGATCTCATCCGGGACTCCGAACAACCTTCGGTAACCACATATTATTTCCCATAACAACTCTAGCGTCACCGAACCTTAAGTATGTCGACCCTACGGGTGCGGGAACCATGCAGACATGACCGAGACGTTCTCCGGTCAATAACCAACAGCGGGATCTGGGTACCCATGTTGGCTCCCACATGTTCCACGATGATCTCATCGGATGAACCATGATGTCAAGGATTCAAGTAACCATAACCATCTATTGATCAACGAGCTAGTCAACTAGAGGCTTACTATGGACATGTGTGGTCTATGTATTCACACATGTATTATGGTTTCCAGTCAATACAATTATAGCATGAACAATAGACAATTATCATGAACAAGGAAATACAATAATAACCATTTTATTATTGCCTCTAGGGCATATTTCCAACAGGTACACCACCGGAGGCATTCATATAGAGTCATATCTTGTTCTAGTTTCGAGTTGTAATTCATATGTTGTAATCAATAGAAGTGTGATGATCATCCTTATTAGAGCATTGCCCAAAAAGGAAAAAAAAGAAAGGCCAAAAGAAAAAAGGAAGGCCCAAAAAAATAAAAAAAATAAAAAGGGCAATGTTACTATCTCTTTTTCCACACTTGTGCTTCAAAGTAGCACCTTGTTCTTCATGTAGTGAGTCTCATATATTGTCCTTCAAAGTAGCACCATTGTTTTCATATAGTGAGTCTCATAAGTTGTCTTTTTCATACTAGTGGGAATTTTTCATTATAGAACTTGGCTTGTATATTCCTACGATGGGCTTCCTCAAATGCCCTAGGTCTTCGTGAGCAAGCAAGTTGGATACACACCCACTAGTTTTCTTTTGTTGAGCATTCATTTATAGCTCTAGTGCATCCGTTGCATGGCAATCCCTACTCCTCATGTTGACATCAATTGATGGGCATCTCCATAGCCCGTTGATTATCCTCGTCAATGTGAGACTTTCTCCTTTTTTTGTCTTCTCCATAGAATCCCCATCATCATATTCTATTCCACCCATAGTGCTATATCCATGGTTCACGCTCATGTATTGCATGAAGGTTGAATTTTTTTTGAGATTATTTAAGTATGAAACAATTGCTTGGCTTGTCATCGGGGGTATAGAAGTTGGGAACATCTTTGTGTGACGAGAATGAAGCATAGCCTAACTATATGATTTTGTAGGGATGAACTTTCTTTTGTCATGTTATTTTGAGAAGACATGATTACTTTGACTAGTATGCTTGAAGTGTTACTATTTCTTTTATCAATATGAACTTTTATTTTGAATCATTTGGATCTGAACATTCATGCCACAATAAAGAAAATTACATTGAAGAATTATGCTAGGTAGCATTCCACATCAAAAATTCTGTTTTTATCATTTACCTACTCGAGGACGAGCAGGAATTAAGCTTGGGGATGCTTGATACATCTCCAACGTATCTATAATTTTTGATTGTTCCATGCTATTATATTACCCCTTTTGGATGTTTATGGGCTTTATTTTACACATTCATATCATTTTTGGGACTAACCTATTAACCGGAGGCCCATCCCATATTGCTGTTTTATTGCCTGTTTCAGTATTTCGAAGAAAAGGAATATCAAACGGAATGAACCCTTCGGCAGCGTTATTTTGGGGAAGAATATGATCCTGGAGACTTGGAGTTCACGTTAGAAGATCCTCGAGGACTCCACGAGATAGGAGGGCGCCCCCCCTATTGGGCGTGCCCCGTGTCTCGTGGGCCCCTCGAGCACCTCCCGACCAACTTCTTTCGCCTATATAAGCCTACGTACCCAAAAAACATCGTAAATCAAGATAGATCGGGACTTCCGCCACCACAAGCCTTTGTAACCACCAAAAACCTCTCGGGAGTCCGTTCTGGCACCTTGCCGGAGGGGGAACCCATCACCGGCAGCCATCTTCATCATCCTGGCGCTATCCATGACGAGGAGGGAGTAGTTCACCCTCGGGGCTGAGGGTATGTACCAGTAGCTATGTGTTTGATCTCTCTCTCTCTCTCTCTCGTGCTCTCTCTCGTGTTCTCTCTATGGCACGATCTTGATGTATCGCGAGATTTGCTATTATAGTTGGATCTTATGATGTTTCTCCCCCTCTACTCTCTTGTGATGAATTGAGTTTCCCTCTTGAAGTTATTTTATCGGATTGAGTCTTTTATTTGAGAACACTTGATGTATGTCTTGCCGTGTTTATCTGTGGTGACAATGGGATATCACGTGCCACTTGATGTTTGTTTTGGTGACCAACTTGCGGGTTCCGCCCATGAACCTATGCATAGGGGTTGGCACACGTTTTCTTGAGTCTCCGGTAGAAACTTTGGGGCACTCTTTGAAGTATTTTGTGTTGGTTGGATGAATCTAAGATTGTGTGATGCATATTGTATAATCATGCCCACGGATACTTGAGGTGACAATGGAGTATCTAGGTGACATTTGGGCTTTGGTTGATTTGTGTCTTAAGGTGTTATTCTAGTACGAACTCTTGAATAGATTGATCCGAAAAAATAACTTTGAGGTGGTTTCGTACCCTACCATAATCTCTTCGTTTGTTCTCCGCTATTAGTGGCTTTGAAGTGACTCTTTGTTGCATGTTGAGGGATTGTTATATGATCTATCTATGTTATTATTGTCTAGAGAACTTGCACTAGTGAAAGTATGAACCCTAGGCCTTGTTTCCTATCATTGCAATACCGTTTACGCTCAGTTTTATCATTAGTTACCTTGCTATTTTATATTTTCAGATTACAAAAACCTTTATCTACTATCCATATTGCACTTGTATCACCATCTCTTCGCCGAACTAGTGCACCTATACAATTTACCATTGTATTGGGTGTGTTGGGGACACAAGAGACTCTTTGTTATTTGGTTGCAGGGTTGTTTGAGAGAGACCATCTTCATCCTACGCCTCCCACGGATTGATAAACCTTAGGTCATCCACTTGAAGGAAATTTGCTACTGTCCTACAAACCTGTGCACTTGCAGGCCCAACAACGTATATAAGAAGAAGGTTGTGTAGTAGACATCACACACCTCTCGGTATACCTGCGCAGAGGACTGCTCGCATGCATCCCGTCAACTCACGCCTGCTCGCACGGCACACAGGGCGTGTGGCGGCGCGTATATTTTTTTGGTTTATTGATGATTCATTCTGCCGCTTTACTGCTTAACTGAAGCATGGCACGGCCTAATGCACATGATTCAAATAAATAATCCGTATTAGATATTGGTTGCCAGTTTTTAATAAAATAATCTCCCGTTTGTAAGATGATTATATCAAAATGGGTCTCATTGACGAAAAAATACAATATCACTGTCTACTCGTGTCCATATATGACACTATGATAAGTTTCGTGAATTTCAACTAAGTTTTGGATTTACTGAATTTTAAAAATATATATTCTCAATATTTTGAAATCTCTTGCACAGGGAAACATGCACCCAGGGACACATATGATTTTGCAACCCATTTTGGTGCACATGTAGCTCAAGTTTGATTTTTGCACATTAAATCCCTAGGGAATCAATCAATGTATAAAAACGTTCGAATGATGTCTGTTTTTTTTAAATAACACGACACTCCACCTTTGGTCACATGTTCACTGCAGAAAAAGTTTGACATGCCTCAGAGTGGGTGTGGTGGTGCGGGATGTGTGTGTCTATGTGTATGGGGGGTGGGGAGAGAGGTCCAGCAGTACACTACGAGTCGTGAACCTTCGTGTGGGATTACTGATCATTTTGTAAGTCATATATGCCACATCAAAGTCATGAATTGGTTATTTAAAGCATTACATAGCCCTTTCATACATAATGTTTGGGCCACATGCTTGCATTAGTGGTCCTCTTGGACACTCTCCCTCGTGCGGTTATCAGCAACGTGCCCATTCATTAGCCCGCAAAGGTTTTCAGTTTCCACCGACAATGAGAGGCATTTGACCAAAAGGTGGATTCATCTTGGCATGTGTGTGGTGTGTATCATGGTGGGATTCCATATCTAAGTTCGAGCACGTGCGTACACACGCCCACCGGCTTGAAGTGAGGGGGCTACACGCATCATGGTGTAGTGTGTTTCCGGTTTGCGAAGCATGTGCCACGTCAAAGTTGTGCATTGGGTATTCAGACATCACATAACACACGGGCGCATGCACGCGGTGGTTTTGTCCAATGACATTACTCGCGTGTGCCTCTCTCTATGGGCCCACGAGGTCGTCATCGACCAGTTGAACATACAATGAGAGAGAGGTTAACTTGACCAACAAGGTTGGTTCTTTTTTGGTTTGTGTTACGTATATGCATGGTATAGGAGTATGTACATGAAGAGGGGGCAACATGAATACTCTATATATATGCAATTTTCGGTTCCCGAGGCAGGTTCACATCAAAGTTGTACATTATATTGGTATTCAAACATCACGCAATACCATGCAGGAGGTGGTTGCCCTATATATTGGAACTCACTCGCCTGTGGCGCTTCCATCTGTGGGCATGCGAGGTTGTCCTCCATCACTTTGACCCAATGAGAGAGAGGTTAATTTGATCATCAAGGAATGATTTCTTTTGGTTTGTGCTATACAGTAGAAGTACATATATACCACGCGTTGAATGGGGGCGTTCATATAGCACATAGCACGCGTCATGAACCTCGCGCTCTCTGTGGGGACTTTTTTGTTTCCTATATACGTGGTGCCACATCAAAGTTGTGCATTGCATATTCAAGCATCACACAAACAGCTCTTTGGGCCACATGCAGACGGTGGTACATAGTCCTGTATAGGATTATCACTCGCGTGCGACGTACGCTTCGCTTCTGTGTTGGGCCCACGAGTTCGTCATCCATCACTTTGACCCAGCGAGAGAGAGGTATGCTTTTGATGAACAAGGAGGATTAATTCTTTTAGGGCTGTGTTACTAGGTGTATATATAGTACGTGTCAAGGGGGTGGGGTGACTAGCTTGGTCCATCACTTTCACCGACAACGCGAGAGAGGTTAACTAATTTGACTTAGGAGGGGATTAATTTTTTGTTTTGTCTTGATATAGATCATGATGTGAGATGACATATACATAATAGCACATCTGTACACCTGAATTCATCCCGCTGGATCGAAGGGCGGGGGCGAGCACACGACACGTCATGAACGACCCCTTTCTTTGTGTGGGGACCTCTGCGATTTTCAACGCATGCACCACATCAATGTTGTGCTTTGGGTCGGGTATTCAACACATATGCATGCATCACACACCTCCATAAATATGTTCGGGACATACGCATGCAATAATGGTTGTCTTTGGACACACTCTCACTCGTTTGGTTATGGGCGGCAAGCTTATATATATTCAAGGGCCCGAGGTGGTCGTCCATCATTTCGACCAACAATGAGAAAGGTTACTAGGGTGGATATATTCTTCTTCTTTGCTTCGAGTTACCGTATAGTAGGTCGACCCATTCCAAGCCTAATTAAGTTTGAGCTCATGCTACGCATCGTGAACCCTCACTCGGTGTGGGGATTTTACGGATCCAAAGCATGATGCCACATCAAATTTGCACATTGGGTATTCAAGCACCACACACACCACTTCCATATACATATATGGGCCACATGCACAGAGTGGGTTTGTCTCCATACAATACTGTCTCGCGAGGTTATCGGCGACAAGCTAGCCCATTTTGCGGGGTTGTGTGGACGTCCATCACTTTGACCAACAACGAGCGGGGAGAGGTTGTACGACCAAGTTGGATTCTGCTTGGTCCGTGTTACAGTACGTCTTGGTGAGATGCCCTCCCCCCGACGTGTGTGTAGGGGGGCTACTTCGTGCTACCTGCAACCTCCGTGGGGTCGGGGAAGTCCGGTTAATTTGCGAGGCACACGTGCCACATCAAAAGTTGTGGATGGTAGTTAAATATCACACTCCCCAAACCCTCCACTCACACAGACACACACCACCCCCGAAACCATTGGTAGGTCCCCGCTATCGCCGCCGCCTCCATCCTCAACCTCTGCCTATGTGCCGGGGAGCTCGAGGAGCCAATGGCCAAATGTTGGTTTATCGTGGCCTCTTCGCCCGATGCCGGCGAGGTGGCCACCGAGGTGTCCCCGTCGTCCTCTACGAGCTCTTTATCGATCTACCGTCACCGATCCCCCGATCCACCCATCGCCACTCCCCTATGTCGATTCGAGGACTTCCCTGTCCTCCCTCGGACCTGGCAGCCAACGAGGTCCTGCCTCGGGGTCCGACAGCGGTGGTGGGGGACGTGGGTTGCCTAGATTACAGATCAGGAGACCCACACCCGTGGGTGGCTCGGTAGCTTCCACACGGTCGAGCTCGCGGCCATGGAGTACGACCGCTAGCAAGGCCGCTACCACGGCGCGGCGGCTAGGCTTAATTTACCCTTCGGCACACGTTCGGTCGACCTCATTCCACCGGAGCCAGGGGTGAGCTCGGCTATGGCGCGGGAGGACCGCGACGCGTGAGAGCGCCTCGAGGCCGAGGCCGCTGCCGAGGCCTACATGCAAGAGCTCCGCCGGCAGCACCCGGGCGATCTTTGCCGACGTAGAGGGCAACGAGTTTATCGCGCTCTCCTCTGATGACGAGATCAAAGGCGGCGAGGACGGCGGCGCGAAGGGCGGCAAGGTGGGCGGCGAGGACAAGGAGATCGACAATGACGAGTGGAGGAGTGTCTTCCCCAATGACCCCGACAACGGCACCGGACCGGACCCAGCTCGTGGCACATCGTCCTGACAAGGAAGGATTGTCTCGACCTCCACTTCGACTGAAAGTAGTTTAGCTTAGTTTAAATTTATGTTTTATGTTTGGTTATGCAAAACTATCTATGTTTATGTTTGAATGCATGCTACTTACGGTAGAACCTGCTTTGAACTTGATCAAATTGAAGTTTACAACATTAAGTTTAGTGGATCAACTAGAAAAAGCCAAAAATTGTTGGAGTATATATATATCCACTAAGGGTTTTAGTCCTTTAACTTTTAAAGGATCGGCTAGAGATGGCCTTATGCCTTGTTTATTTCAGTTCTTCACAATGTGATGCTCTATATGTGCAACTATTTGCCATGCAGTTCAATTTCATCAATAACAGTTTCAACAATACCACTATGAATTAGGATATTTGGTTGTTGTTAAGGATATTGCAGTTAACATGCCTTTTCATTTTTTTAAAATAACTAGTGTACTTTAGACCTGCACAATACCAGTTTGAATGACTATTTTCTTGTTTTTAAATGTTATGCTTGATGTAGTTAACACACCTTTCCACTTCTTGTTTTGCTTAACTAGCGTGCTTAAGCCTGCACACCGAATCTATCATTTGTAGCTTATGTTGTCTACCATGGATATATTTTGTTGATGTTTAACCTGTTGTGCTTAACATGCCTTTATGTGTACTCATACAGGACAATATTGAGAACAATGTTGTTTTCTGTCGAGGTTAGTTTCATCGCATTGCTTATATGTACTCACTGTTCAGGATACCAGTAGCTGGTACCATATAGCCTGGGGGCTGATAAGGGATTAATCATCGAATCAGACATTTCATTGAATATATCTGTAACCCATTTGTCAATAGGTTAACTAGGGCCATATTTAATATATCTAAGGCTACATAGCAACATGCATTGTACTGAATGACTAAACATGCAATCCCAGACTACATAGTAACAAGGAAGAGTGTTACCACTACAAAAAAAGACACATCCGTGACATTTTGGGCCGAACGAATTTTTTTCTGTCATGCTTATGACACTTCTATGACGATAATTGTGACAAAACCAGGTATCATCATAGATGTGGTGGGCTCCTACTTCTATGAAAAAAAATCATGACGGAAAATGGGCTTTTCATCCTGGGTGGGCTGGAGACGCAGCTGCATGACATTCTTTGGGCCCTCCATGACGGAAAAAAACCATGGTAGAAGCGAGGGCAAGGAAAATATCGGGGAGTTCCCGGTTACGGTGGGTGGTCGGGGGCCGAGTGATGCACGTTTCTCTCATACACGTACGCGCGTGGGTGCGAGGCATTGGGCTCTAACTGAACCCGAGCGAGGCGTTCGCCTAACTGAACCCGAGCGATTGCACTGCAGGCTACGTGTTACTGAACCCGAGCGATCGACCGATGGCTGTTAACTGAACCCGATCAAGCGATTACTTCGTTCGCTACTGCTGCTAACTGAAGCCGATCGAACCTGCTGCCTCCTTCCCTTGATGAACAGTGAGCATTGTTTGGGGGGTTTGGATGAACAGTTCTTGGTGGGGGTCGGATGAACAGGACCCCGTGGTGTTGCCGTTGTATGAACAGGACCCTGATCGATCGAGCCGGTTGGGCGTGGATGAACAGGACCCCGTGGAGGGTTGGATGAACAGGACCCCATGGAGGGAAGGTTCAACAGTAGCCGGTGGAGGGCTGGTTGAACAATAGCCGGTGGAGGGCTGGATGAACAATAGCCCGTGGAGGTGTGGTTGAACAGGACCCCATGGAGAGGGATGGTTGAACAGTAGCCGGTGGAGGAGCGCGCGGTGGAGGCTGGATGAACAGGAGCCCGTGGATGAACAGTTGCAGGTGGAGGCTGGAGGAGGTCGATGGTGGATGAATAGTAGCCCGTGGAGGCTCGAGGAGGTCGACGGTGGAGATGAACAGTATCCCGTGGAGTCCCGTTTTGCGTTATGCCATACCCCTCCCGATGAACAGGACCCCCGTTTCGACCGTAGCGCTCCAACACAAGTCCGTTTCCTCCATTTTGCGGTATGCCACACCCCTCCCGGTCAACAGGACCCCGTTTCGACTGTAGGAGGTTCAACAGAAGTCCGTTTCGTCCGTTTTGCGGTATGCTAGACCCCTCCCGATGAATAGGATCCCATTTTAACCGTGGCCGGTCGAACACAAGGTCGTTTCCTCCATTCTGCAATACGCCAGGCGTCGTTTCCATCGGTTTTTCTGTCCAAGCCGGTTGGCTCCCGATGAGCACGACATATTCCTACCCAGTCAGTTGCCTCCCGATGAACAGGACGTTGTTTCTCCATTCCGACCCAGCCAGTTCGCTGCCCGATGAACGGGACGCCGTTGCTGCCATCCGTTGCCTCTCCATGTACACAAGCCCTGGCCGTCCATATATATATGCGCGAGTACACGCTCGAGACCCCGCCCATATGTATGTACGTGGCCGTATTTTCTTTCTTGCACCCTGGCCGTTGTACGTATGTGTACATGCTACATGCGCGCCTCTACTACGACACGTGCCCTTCCTTACACGGACACGGTTCATCGCTGCAGCATGCAGACGGACCAATCGTATGTACGTAAACGTTCGCGACCAGAATGACAACACAATGTATGCTTTGACCAGGTGGGTCCCGACTGTCAGGCACTTCCTTGCCTGTGAAGATGTAGCTGGTGGGTTCCAGCAGTCAGGGGGCGAATCATTTTTTTGCCCGTAATATGGATACACTTCCTTGTGTGCGAAGATGTAGCTGGTAGGTCCCAGAAATCAGGGGGAAATATCTTTTCCCGAAATACGGTGGCCCATCTAGTGGGTCCCTGCTGTCAGGTGGAGGAATCATTATTTTCCATGTAATAAGGAGGCACTTCCTTGCTGCGGTCGTGGACCCAGCTGTCAGCCTCTCCACGTACAGTACTCTTCCGATGGAAGTCGGTCGTTGACCACATTGACCACCCCGCGCCGAGAGCACCAAGTCGGTGGACGACGGCAAGGCCTAGGAAGGGACGACGCAGAGCCGGGGAAGACGCAACAGTGGATTCCCATGCGGAGAGGAGTACAAGGGTCCACTGGTTCGGCTGCAGTGTGACACTGTCAGCATCGTAGAATAACAGGGGGTGTGGGTGAGTGGAGGGATGGCCTGGCCAGCGGTGGGAGTAGTAGGGGCGGTGAGGCCTCCGCGGCAGCACAGTCGGCCACGGGAGGCAGGAGCAGGCGACACGACTGGCGCTGCTTTGGGCGGCTGGAGCAAGAAGACCAGAGGTTGAAGAAGCACTACGGCCGTTGGTTGGACATCGTACGGTCACTAGAGCTAGAATCGTTCATATTGACTAAGTTGACAAAGTCCACCGTCCCCATCAACTTAGTAGGCCCACAAGTCAGCCTCCCACTATGCTGGGTCCTAGCTAGCAGGGGGAGTATTCATTTTTTTGTGCATAATAAGGAGGCACTTCCTTGCGTGCGAAGATATAGCTGGTGGGTCCGAGCTGTTAGCGGCAGGAATGTTTTTTTCACGAAATACAGAGGCCCTTTCGATGGGTCCCAGATGTCAGGTGGAGGAATCATTATTTTGCATGTAATAAGGAGGCATTTCCTTGCATGCGGCCATGGACCCAGCTGTCAGCCTTTCCACGTACAGTCCACTTCAGATGCATGTCGCTCGTTGACCATGTTGATCACGCCACGCCGAAAGCACCAGGGCGGTGGACGACGGCGAGGCCTAGGAAGGGAACAACACGGGTCCAGGGAAGACTCAGCAGTAGTTTCCCACACAGAGGGGAGTACGAATGTATCAGGGTTTACTGGTTCGTCTGCCGTCACCGGAGAATAACAGCAGGTGTGGGTGAGTAGAGGGATGGCTAGGCCAGCGATGGGAGTACGATGGGGCAATGAGGCTTGCACGGCAGCACAGCCGACCCTGGGAGGAGGGAGCAGGCAGTCCCGCCGGTGCTTGTTTGAGCGACTGGAGCAGGAAGAGCAGACATTGAAGAAGCACGACGGCTTTTGGATGGACATCCAACAGTCATTGCTTATGCGTCAACCTTTTTTTGGGAAAGCCCCAAATCAGTGAAAAACAGCATACAACCCATCTGCCATTATTTCTAATAATTTACAACCCATTTACTAATTCTTAAGATTTTTTTGGAGCCCATATTCTTTTTGTTAGCACTGCGGCCCATATTGTGGCCACGGTTAAAAAATTATACAAAATTTTGCATATTTCGGTGCGGTCTGAACTGATTTTAATCCCGAAATTTCGAGTTAAATTCAAGGTGATTTAAAAAATAAATGTATATCAATATAAAATCCAACAAATTGTCCACGCATAAAAATCAATGCAATTTAAAATCTCGAAATAAAAAAAAGGAATTTGAAACTAATTGTCGGTTTGATGTGTTCTAAAAATGTACAACCCATTTCTCATTACTAATAGGCCATTTTCTCGGCCAGCCGAATGAAGCTCTCCTCGTCTTGAAAGATTTGCAGCCCAACAGGCCTGACAAAGCGACTTACTTGACAAATCACAAAAAAACTGGGCTAGCTATTTTCAGAAAGAAAAAAACTACTGGGCTGGTCTGTGGTAAACATAAAAGAAAAGGTTGTCTAGACAGGCCAGAGTGCCCTGCACAGCCCAGTTGACACCCTGCTTTTGTCTCAAAAACAAATTAGATAAATGCCACTCCAACTATGGTGATTCATAAAAATGCCACTGCAATTTCCAAACTTTGAAAAATGCCACTGCAATTTTTTGCAAACTTTGAAAAACGCCACCGCAATTTGCAAACTTTGAAAAACGCCACTCCAGACTTCAAAAAATGCCACTGGAAATGGCATGAAATGGCATTTTTCAAAGTTCGGAAATTGCAGTAGCATTTCTCGAAATCACCAGATTTGGAGTGGCATTTATCAAATTAACCCAAAACAAAAATAACTGGGTGAGCTGCCGGGTCCCTGGTGTCAGCCGCTCATTGTGCAATTCTCTCGTTTATTACTACGTTGACAATGGCATATGGGACCCAGATGTGAGAAATCCATTAGGAGGGGCCATTTTTTTTATTGGCTTGAAATAAGGAGGCACTTGCTTGCGTACTGCCATGACCTTGGTGGGTACCTGTTGTCATCCTCTCCACGTACAATCATCTCCTGATTGTGTACGCGTCAACCTGGTAGGCCCACAAGTCAGCCTCTAAACCCGTGGCGGACAAATGCAACCCATTTAAAAAAATAACAGCCCATTCCATATGTTCAAACGGAAAGTTCAACATTTAGAGCAAAGTAACATGTATGATCCAGATATAGAGTACTAAACTTCCACGTTGACAACCATCATAGCCAAGTTAACTATCTACTCCCACTAATACTCTAGTAGTGTACAAGTACTAACTTACTCTTAGCTAACTATATGATGCCATCCGCCGTCTGCGGTACACGCTAAACGCCGGCATCGGCGTCCTCCACCTTGCCTCGGACTTGCCAGAGGTGCGATAGGGCGCGTTGCTCACGCGCGTTGGCCCTTTCCATGCCGGCGTGGTTCACCGAAGCTTCGGCTTCTAAGCGGGAAACCCACTTGACGAGCTGGTAGTAAAATTCGGTGTTGCAAACGCGTGCGTCCCCGACAGCCTCCAGGGCTATTTGCCGGGCGCCGGCCTCCATGTAGTCGGCCCAGTTGCGGGCGCTCTGCTCGCGACTCAGAGCGTCGGTGCGCTGCTGCTCCATGTCCCGCTGGCGGCGCAAATCGGTGATATGCTGCTCCTCCGCCAGGCAATCACGCTCCAACAACTCCTCATACTCCGCACTGCCATCTAAAGACCGATAGAATGCCTCCTCCCTCCGTCTGCTTTCCGATGAAAAACCGAATACTAGTTCCAGCGGCGACTGCCTCCGGCGTCGCCTATCGCGGACGGGCGGGGGCATGGCGGATGTGGCGAGAGCGAGGATAAGTGGCGAGCGACGTTGGGACGGTGGGGGTTTATGAGGATAGGGCGAGTTGGGTGATGGGGACATCGGAGAAGGCCAGGAAATAGTAATTATAGGCGGAAGGTAGGCGAACCAGTGTGTCACGAGAAACGCGACGGTCATCGAAATTCAATGCATAAGCAGGTATGGCTTAGCGCGCCAGCTTGCCATGGAAAACAAGAAAAAACTAAAATTATGACTGTGCCATCCCGTCCCGTCAGTGGTGCGCCCCGTCCGTGCTAGGTCGCACGCCAGCATGACGGTCAAATGAGTGCACTCGAATCATCCAGATGAGGTACTCCCTCCTTGTCAAAAATGATTCCACCACTCATCATCTACCTTGGTTGGTGAGATTTTTGAATTAAGCCCTGCAAACCAGAAAGGAGGTAGTACGTGCGTGATCTGCTATTTATTCGTGTAGGATTGAGTAGGTCATTTTTTGAATTGAGCCCTGCAAACCAGAAAGGAGGTAGTATGTGTGTGATCCGCTATTTATCCGTGTAGGATCGAGTAGGTCGGATAGTGTACGTGTAGGATCGAGTAGGTCGGATGGTGTATGTGTACGATCGCATTAGCTGATGAAAATTCGCTGGGAGATAAGGCATTTGCGAACGTTTTTGCTTGCAGTTTCTTCAGATTCGCATGGCATTTTTATCAAAGTAACTTGTCAGTTTCTTCAGAGGTAGGCATTTTTATTCAAAAAACTGCCACTTCGGATCTTGCATCACAACTAAACTGCTAGGAGCGCATTAGTAGGCTAGCTAGTGATCGATCAGTAACTTGTAAACACTGAGCGAACATAAATAAGGAACTGTTAGTAACTTGTAAACACCGAGAACATAGAAATAAGGATCATGCTATGCACAACAGTAAGAGTCGATTCGTTCGAAATGTTCACACGAGACTCATAGGCCTGGCATTGTAATATGTTCACATTAGTAGCCCAAATTCAAAACCAATTAGTATGATTCCCATACAAAAGATCAACATGTTAATGCATCTCAATGATTCACAGATCATATACAAATATGTAGCTCCAAAAGCAGAGATCTAGAAAAACATATGTTCTTACTACTAACATGGATGCTTCTCTTGGCCAACATTCAGTACAGAGTGAAAGACAAATTTGTTTGTGAAGTCTACAATTCCTCTTGCAAACGTAAGTGGTTTCAACAATAGTTGGAACCATGAGAATGAGCCACACATGATGGAGGAACATCCACTGCAATATGATTTGGTCTTCTCTTGATCACATGGCGAGACTATTTTCAAAATACAAACTTTAACTTAGGCAAAATGATGCCCATTGTATAATCAGGCGAAAGCAATGAAGCACCTAGTGTTGGCCAATAAATGGCACATTACTACTTTTCCGCAGTCCATGAAGTGACTATCTAATCTTTCTGTGTCTATTTTCAAATGGCACTGCATGTAGTGACTAAACTATTCTCTTGTGCAGTTCAACCAAAATTGCGGTCACTTTGTTTGTTTGCCAAATAGCAACGGGCAGACATCTCTGTCTGCACAAATATCAAGCAACTAGTAAACATATACCCCACCTTGTATTTTCGGTTTAAACACGTCTCTTCCGCTTAGCATTTGTCATGTTTTGCACTAGACAATTTGATACAGTCATGTTTTGCCCTGGACAATTTCATACTGAATTAATTTGCTGGTTCGGAGCAGAAATATAGCGCCTATTCTTCATCAGACCAAGGACATCCATGTTCGCAGTGATGGAAGAGGTGAAATTGATACAACCGAAATTGAGCATCCAATCATTGAATCCTATCCTACACCTCCAATGGAGGTCCACCTTGCCAATGAATTCACATGCAAACCACTAGTATTACTATCTAATGTCGGTACAAAAAGAGTAGCAAGATAGTAGCAAACCATGTACCTTCGTAATGAACAGCTCATAGTGCCACCAATTGGATATAAAGGTTTGGAAGAAAACATGCTCCTAATGTTGAACCATTTGGACTTTTTGTGCAGTTCCACTAAAATCAAGCATCCCTATTTGCATAGATATTGAAAGTGTGATTACTATAAAAGTGGCACTAGTTGAAGCATAGACTCGCAAATATAAGCATTCCAATTTCTTAATGGAAAAAGTTAGCAAGACAGTTTCTAACCACTTGTTTGAAGGAATAAATAATGCAACAACGGCTGATGTCAGGAAGGCATACCTAGTTTTTTTTCTCAAAAATTGAGACATTCTTGACCTTTCCTCTTCTTTTAAGAATATTTTGTGCAGTTCAACTAAAATAAAATGCCATCACCGCCTTAACAATTCAGTGACAATGTACAAAAGGAAATGACTTAACATTACATCATGATGTTAGGTATGTAGTCGACGGGCATTAGAGACAAACATACATACCACCTCCCATAACATAATGAACATTAATTTTAACAAAGGTGTGACTAGCTTTACCGGGATAATTTGAGTGAACTCTACACCCTATGTTCCTTAATATAAGACATTTTCATAGTTCAATTTAAAGTACCCAAACGTCTAGTATTTAGAAAAACAGGTAGTAGTTTTCTTGAGCACATATCTGGGAAAGCTTGCCACACTTTATATATGTCCATACACTAATGCAACACCATTCGAATAGTACAAATATACACTAATCCAGTGGCTAGTGGAAAAGTAGAGTAGTTATTTTATTACAGGGTACAGTACAATTGTTTTACTGAATAGATTTCCATAAGCTCTAGATCTGGAAGATTTTTATAAGAATTAACAATACAAAATGTAAAGGTAACAAGTTTCAGCATTGGTATACTAGATGTGCAAGAGCATTAAACCAAATACAAAAGTTTGAAGGTAATTAGAATTATTAACTAATGGCAGTATAAAAAATTTGCAAACCATGTACCTTCAAGGTAAATATCATTTCGAACTCAAGGGGACCTAAAAATTGCTATCCCAATCTTGATTATCAGTCAAACATAAAAACTTGATCGAACGAATCAAGAGAATAGCCGGAGGAGGAGGTGCCCACTCTTGACCTTTCCTCTTGACACTATACAAAAAAATGACTTATCTCATGAAAGTGAGGTATGTAATCTATAAGCATACAAAAATCTGAAGGTAGTAACAAGATTCATCATTGGTATACTGGTTGTACAACATCATTAGAATGCCTTAGCTTAAAAATCTTTAATACATCCACAATCAACAGCTAACCCTGAAATAATCCAGTGACATTAAATGACATTGCTTAAATTTATCGATGGCATTAGACTGAGTGCGGCATTATTTAAATGTGGCGTCACTTTAGCAGTAGCATTGCTTGACTTGACCGCTGGCATTATACCAACAACATAAAAGTGGCAATAAGAGCATGGGAGGCCCATTCGGACAGTGGGCGCACTGGTATGATGTACCTCCACGGACGCATAGAGTGGTGAGGGAGGTATGGTTGCCCAGAGCAACAAATATCTAGGCAGCATATGTGGATTACGTCCCATTTTTGTTCTCTTTCGCCACCTTTTTCCTATGTGAGGACAACAAACTGATCGACCTGGTCATTCTCTATTGTGTTGTCATGCCATTCTACCCTTTTTCAACCAAGAGACACGAGACTCATTCCTTAGCTACTGATTTCCCCCTTTTCAACCTAGATGTGGGTTCGATGCCTACTCTCTTGGACAGTACAGTCTCCCTTCCTTTCCTTATTCAACCCAGACATGGATTAGTTTGCATGAAGTAGGGTTTCCTTTAATAGTGCAAATTAAGGTTTTCGTCTGCGTGACCAGCAGAGCAGAGGATAGCAAATTGGGAAGATGGTGGAGTGTAAAAAGATCCACATGCAGCGACGTGGCAGATGGGGCAATAGAACAAGGGTATGGTTCAAAAAGAGGTTGCATACCTGAGGGTCGGCGGGAAGCGAGCTTGGGGACAGAGGCCATCCCACGCGGGCGCTGGGTCTGAGAGGACAGCCTTGTCGTCAGTGCGTGACCTCGCTCACCGATGACGAGTGCGTCAACGTTGGATGTCCTTTTCTTCCCTAGTGAATCTGTGACCACCAGTGAGGAGGGAGAGAGAGGCCGTCTTTTTTAGATCTGGAGAGAGGGTGATAGTGTGAGAAGCAAGTGGGCAACCCTTAGCAAGAAGGCACTGAAGCTCCAGCCTATATATCTTTTTTGACCTACTAGTACTAGAGGTGGAGTAGTGGTAGAGTAGTTCATATTTTCTCTGCATACAGTACCAGTAAGTCGTGCTTCAAAACTAAATGGCACGCCATTAAAAAATAAAGTCAAGAAATGATGCGGCACTTCGAGCCAACACGGCCAGATCGCATTTTGCACGAGAAATGACACACCATGTTTTGTTGACATGTGGTCCCGTTCCAACATGTTAGTGAGATGACGGTGAGTCCTTTTGTAGAATTTCCGAATGGACGTCTATGTAGGCCGGGGCGCCTCTTCGTGTACCATGGCAACCGTCCACCCCTCTTCGCCTTTCCCTCTCAATTTGGAACTATTGTCGCACGCTCTTCCTCCCTCCTCCATTTGCCTTCACCCTTCCTTCTGCCATTGTTTGATCGTCTTCTCCATGGAGGGAACAAGCCAGAAACAACCCCGTTATTCTTGCCCCGATCTGAAAGATGACGTGGTGGAGGAACTCATTGATCGGTGCGACGTCATCACCTCGGCTAGCATGGCAGGTTCATTCAAGACCATTCTCGACTCAACTAATAACATCATTACAAGGAACCCAAGGGTCCTGGAGCGATTTGATCTCCCTTATCTTCTTTGCTATAAGCCTGTTTGCATGGGCATGGACGATGGAAGCCTCGCCTTGTGCAAGTTGATGCCGCTTGATAATGATACCTGTGATGTCAAGATGCCATCGCTTAAGGGTAAGGCCTGGGCTGGCACAAATAGAGATTGGGTTGTTTATATTGGGTACAATTGCGAGTGGGAACTTGTGAATGTGTATACTCGTCAGCCGATTCCACTTCCAAAAATCTCAGAGTGCCCTGAGGTTGAGCACGCAGATGATCTATATACGTTCAAATACGATCATGGTGGCTGTCGTCTACGGAAGATAGCAATTTTTCGAGTTCCCAACTGCTCTTAGGGTTACAAGAACTATGAAGTCGTTGCTATCTTTGACAAGCTTGTTGCCGTCGTTACTGCTTCCATGGCTCGTCCATGGATATTGCTCAAAAATCAATTTCTGTACACGGATGAGTTCTGTGATGCAATTGCATACAAGCGTCTTGTGTTTGCTGCCACCACTCGTGGCACTATTTTTGCATGGCATCCTCATGGTTTCGGTACGTTTGTCTTCCACGGTGATTATAATTGTTTCATCCACATGCATGCGGGTTAGCAAGTTTCCCTTTACTAATTAACCTTCTTGTGTTTCCAAGGCCCTCTGAACATTCCACCACCTATACTTGAAAAAATTTATAACCAAGCGGGAGATGATGATGGTGATGATCACGAGCATGAGGACGAGCAGAACTTATATACTCAGTGGCGCCTGGCAACTAATTCTGATGAATCACCTCTTCTTGTCTTTATACAGTGCACTGAGATTGTTACTACTGAGGGAGCACGTGTTGTCTCCCATGGTTGCCCTCTCCGGACCTATTCCAACACCCATTGTAGGGTATTCGGGATGGATACTAGTGTGCTAGTGCCAACACCTTCTCCCTGGTTCAGGATTGATAGTCTTGGAGAAAACTTGCTCTTCCTTGGACAAAGCTATCCAATGATGGTGAAAGGTGATCCAGCTGTTGTTGACACAACATTACTACCATTTATGAGAAGCAACTGTATCTATACCTCGGACATTGCGGTGGTTCCCTACCCTGGTCCTGATATATGTCGCTTCAGCCTGGATGATCAGTCCTGCATTGCTCCCGACATTAACAATAGCTGGCCATTCCCAGAGCACCTATGGTTCAAAGCAAGTGTTTCCAACGTTGATGATTGGTTGAGACGAAGTTCATTTCATTGCTTGTTATTTGTTGTGTGATGAAAACTTTAGTATTTGTAGAATGTTTTATTGGAAATAATCTATAATCCAACATGTATCCTCATTGTCGTTGTGTGTTGATGACTTGTTGTATGTAATGAATGGTACATTTGCAAATGCATGTCATAAACTCAATTTATGAATGGTTTCGAGTCACTTCTTGGAGTGTGAGTACCGTAGTAGTATAGCCAGCATCCGGTTAGTATATGAAGTTGCCACATCACATAGGCCAACCTAATATTGGAGTATGCTAGCCCTCCACCGGCGCGCCGCTTCAAATGGCGGACGAAGTGAGAGGTCGCATCGCCTTGTGTCCAGATCTGATATGCCACGTGTACCAGATGAATGACTCCAAGTTTGACCACTGTGATGCTAGGTGCGAGCCGAGGAACACTGTTGGAGAGACCCCCCTCATAATTTTCCTACATTGATCATTTGATTCATAGGATAGAATGCTATAGGATTTTTTTCCTATGTAATCATGTTTTAATTGGCAATCTAGCATCCACTCCCACTTTTGTTTCACTTCCTTTGTTCCTACAAAGAGAGTACTTGCTCTAAATGATGTGCCGCTGCAAGAGCCGCCTATATTAATTAACCATGCTCTAAAAAGGTGGACCAGCTTTGGCTATAATATACTAGTAGTACTGTACTAGGTTAGTAGGTGACCTTGCGCTTGGCTCTTCTCCTCTTCCGGAACTCAAATAATAATGATGGTACTATAGTAGTACTTCTGGCAATCTGACACCAAATGAACTGCTGCACGTCCACCGCTTGTAAGCAAAAGTTTCTCCTTGTCCTGCGAGCCACCGCGCACGCGTTGGCGAGGGAGAAGGCGTAGTAAGCAAGCTTCTCGTCGAGTTGACGGGACACATCAAAGTTATTTAGTACTCTCTTCAAAAAGGGCCGACCATGTGCATGGCTACCATCCCGTGCTCTGTCATTGAGTACGTGTACTTTTCACGTGCCATCGAGGAGAAAAAATATTGTGTAGTACTAGGTGCCATCGAAGTGCATGACTCACTTATGCACTGCATATCTCCATTTTCTTGCATGACATGTCCACCTTGATGCTAGATGTCCCACGTGTTGGCAAAAGGATGAACAAAGCTTATGTCTTAAAGAAAGAGTGGAAGAACATAGATTCCCGACGACCGAGAAGGAGCAACAAACCTCGCGGTGGAGCATCTGCACTCATAATATTTTATATTATTCAGCGATATAAAATCAACCAAATCTCTCCATGTTCCTATACCATTCTATAGTATGAGAATAAATTTGAATGTAAGCCATTGATTCACTCTATCCAATGGTCACAGTTGGAAAATCCAAACAAAACCAAGCATTGGATCAACTCTTTTAGTACTCAGATTGTTGCCGCCTGTCCCCCTAACCCACCTATATATCCGCTCATGTGTGATGACCAGAGGAGCTATCCACTCAGATTCTATGTTAAAAAACTAAATGTCGATAACTAATGCGGCACCTCGGGACAATGCGGCCAAATCGCATTTTGCACGAGAAATTACACACCATGTTTCGTTGACATGTGGTCCCGTTCCAACATGTCAGTGAGACGACGGCGAGTCCTTTTATACAATTTCCGAATGGACGTCTATGTAGGCCGGGGCGCCTCTTCGTGTACCGTGGCAACCGTCCACCGACTCTTCGCCTTTCCCTCTCGATTTGGAACTGTTGTCACACGCACTTACTCCCTCCTCCATTTGCCTTCACCCTTCCTTCTGCCATTGTTTGATCGTCTTCTCCATGGAGTGAACAGGCTGAAACGACCTCGTTATTCTTGCCCCGATCTGAAAGATGACGTGGTGGAGGAACTCATTGATCGGCGCGACGTCATCACCTCGGCTAGCATGGAAGGTTCATTCAAGACCATTCTCGACTCAACTAATAACATCATTACAAGGAACCCAAGGGTCCAGGAGCGGTTTGATCTCCCCTATCTTCTTTGTCGTGACCCTGCTGACTGGCACGCGGACGATGGAGGCCTCGCCTCATGCAAGTTTATGCCGATTGATAATGATATGTGTGATGTTAAGATGCCATTGCTTGAGGGTAAGGCTTGGGCAGGCGCAAATGGAGATTGGGTTGTTTATATTGGGTCCAACTGCGAGTGGGAACTTGTGAATGTGTACACTTGTCACCGGGTTCCACTTCCAAAAATCTCAGACTGCCCAGAGGTTGAGCACACTGGTATTCTATGCACATTCAAATACGATCATGGTGACTGTCGTCTACAGAAGATACCAATTTGTCAAGTTCCCAACCGCTCTTGGGATTCCACGAACTAAGAAGTTGGTGGTATCTTCGACAAGCTTGTTGCCGTCCTTACTTCCACGCCTCGATGGAAATTACTAAAAAATCAGTTTCTGTACAGGGATGAGTACTTTGATGCAATCCAATACAAGGGTCTTGTGTTTGCTGCCACCACTCGTGGCACTATTTTTGCATGGGATCCTTATGCTTTCGGTACGTTTATATTCCATCGTTATTATAATTGTTTCATCCACATGCATGTGGGTCAGCTAGTTTCCGTTTACGAATTAACCTTCTTGTGTTTCAAAGGTCCTGTGAACATTCCACCACCTATACTTGAAAATTTTATAACCAAGGGGGAGATGACGATGGTGATGATCACGAGCATGAGGATGAGAAGGACCCATATAATCAGTGGCGTCTGGCAACTTATTCTGATGGATCACCTCTTCTAGTCTATGTACAGGGCACTGCGGATGATACTAAGGAAGTAGGTGTTGTCTCGCATGGTCGCACTCTCCGGACCTATTCCAACATCCATTGCAGGGTATTTGGGATGGATACTACTATGCTAGTGCCAACACCTTCTGCCTGGTTTAGTATTGATACTCTTGGAGGAAACTCGCTCTTCCTTGGACAAAATTATCCAATCATGGTGAAAGGCGATCCCGCTGCTGTTCACACAATGTTACTACCATTTATGAGAAGCAATTGTATCTATACCTCGGACATTGCTATGCTTCCCTACCGTGGCTATCACAATATGGGTCATGAAATAGGCCGCTTCAGCCTGGATGATCAGTCCTGCGTTGGTCTTGAGATTGACAGTAGTTGCCCCTTCCGAGACAAACTCTTCTGGTTCAAAGCATGTGTTTCCAACGCCGAGGAGTGGTTGAGCTGAAGTTCATTTCATTTCTTGTTATTTGTTGTGTGATGAAAACTTTAGTGTTTAGTAGAATGTTTTGTTGGAACTAATCTATAATCCAACATGTATCATGTTGTTTGTTGATGACTTGTTGTATGTAATGAATGGTACATTTGCATATGCATGTCATAAACTCAATTTATAAATGGTTTTCGACTCACTTCTTGAAGTGTTAGTGCCATAGTAGTACAGCCAGCACCCGTAGTAGTATGAAGTTGCCACATCACATAGAGCCAACCAATAGTTAGTTCTAGTTAGATCAACTAGAGCTAGGTGTTGCATGGAGGCCAAGAAATATGGTGATAGCGTGACTGCATGAGGTGGGCTTGTACGTAATATGATGTAGGCACAGGGCTTGTCGTGTTTCCTACTCCTCCAGTCTAAATGTGGAGAAGATTTGGTCGAGTTCTTCCTTCTTTTGCCGACACGTGGGACATCTAGCATCTAGGTCGTGTCATGCAAGAAAATGGAGTGGTAGTTGAAGCCATGTGATGTGCATCTTGGGTTAAACTGTAAATAAGATCTTACTGTTCTTGAGTAACTCCAAAAGCGGCCACCAAAGATATTTATTGGATTTGTTTTTCATCACGAGCACGTTGAGGTGAAAGATGTCCAGGTTTAGTGGGTCCTCTTGCATTTTCACTGACATGTGGGACCGCATATGAGCAAACATACGATGGGCTCCGTGCGTCTGCTGGCTGGCTGAGAACAGGGATAGAGGAGGGCTGAGCACGGACTCTAGGAAATTTGTTCTACGTAACCATCACCTCGATATAGGCTCGATATAGTGGGGTGGCATGGGCCATAACTAGCATTCATGTCTAGCAGTACGGCACACGCCACCCACATGAGTCCCATCCGATAGCAATTTTCTTAGAGTCGGTGCTACAGCCATCTCTTCTCCCTCTTGTTTCCTCAGCCATCGCGCGGTGGGCGGGGTGGGAGTTTGTCGATAGTCAGTTTGCTCAACTGCAGTCCCACTTGTAAATGAAAATGCAACACAGCACGCATTCCCCCTTGAGCGGCGTGCCGGACCAACCGTATGGGGGTACGACGCGAACACGGCAGGCTTTCCCTTTTGAACTTGTAACTTGTAAAATTTGGTTCTGCTCCATGGCGCGACCGATAGATAGAAATAACAATTTTCCCTAGAGTAATGAGAAGTTTGGTTCTGGCGCGGTTCATGCATGGAGTATGTATGAAAATTATGAAGTTGATGCGAAAGGTAAGATAATTACTAGTAGTACCATATACTACTACATGGATTTGACGGAAAGATAAAGATACATACGGATCCATCAACGACATCCTCACACCCTAGTGCACCGGGTCACCAACCGACATGTGAGGAGCAGCGGCGTTGGCGGCTAGCTCAACGTGCTTTTGGACAATGTCGTCCAAGGTTGCCCTGCGGTCCAAGAAGGCCAGCGTCCTATCGTCCTCCTCTTGCATGTAGTAGTCCTTGTGGATGATTTGCGCGTAGACATGGGTGATTATGTTGATGGTGTCTTGCTGCGCCAGGCGCTGCGCGGCGAGCGCGACCTCGAGGTGGACACTCTCTGGCGTGACGGCGGCAGTCGCAGGGCCACCAGTGCGTCGAAGAGGTTGTCTCCATAGAGGTCATTGAGGGTGGCGGGCATCACAGAGCCTGGGCGCGTGGGCTGGAGGCGTATGTCAAGGTTGTCCACGAGCTTCTTGATGACTGTGAACTTGTCGAGGAAGCCGACGATGACCTCGTCGAACAAGGAGACGAAGTTGTCGTCCAAGCGGCCCCTCGCCCTGGCGGCCTCAAGCACTACCTGGAGACGTTCCTCGGTGCCGGACTGCAGGCCGGCATTGTGGACCATCTGGCATAGCCGGCTGATGCTCGCGCTCATCACCTCCATGGGTCTAGCGTCTAGTCAACTGATCTTGCGATTGGAGTGATCACTCTTGCCCTTGGTTAGGGTGCATAGGTGCATAGGATTTAGTAGATTGGACTGACGGGGAGCCTTTATATGAGAAGTGAAGACTGCATTGAATTCATGTGCGTGTTGTCCATCTACTCCTCGGCCCTCTACTGCAAATGCCTTTGGCTGTATGATAGGTGGGCCAGCCACCCATTGGGCCCACGTGTCATACACCCAAAGGCAGGTGTAGTAAGTCAATGAAGTTGCGTTCCCCTTTGTGCCGGTGCAGTATAGTCATCTCACTTGACCTCTAGTTGGGGCCAAACGAGAGAACTTTGATGTTTACTGGTTTATTGGTCCCCTTTGCATTTTGCGCCAAGTTTTGACATTTGATTTAACTAATAAAATGTTAATGCATGTAACCAAAAATGTTGTGTAAGTCACCTTACGAAAACCATATAATCCCAAAACACTTAGGCACGGTACGTTAACTCCCTCCTTGTTTCTTATTTCATGACATATCAACCAATGAGAGATGTGGGTCGTGCATGCTTTCAATGACTTGAGACTACCAAACATGACATGCAGTGCTTAGTTCATTGCATGTAATCCTATTAATTAGCAAAAAATCATTAAGTTCTCTCGCCGATAGGAATAAAACAATACACCATGTATTTATTTACAGAGGGAGTAGAACATTTTTTGTGACATGCATTACTGGATATTGCTAGTCAAATACTAAATCTAGATGGACGTGGTAGTACTACTAAATCCAAACGGTGGTGCTAGTACTAGTAGTAGTACTATCAATGTAGTAGTAGCATTGTACTGCCCGTTGGTCAAATTATTACATGCTCCTCCTCATAGTGAAGTGACAAGACCCTGTGCCGGAGATGACACCTGAGTATAGGCACCGTGTTCGGCATACCATAGTCAGCCTCATCGTCGGATATCGGGTTCCGACATAACCCTTGAGGTTCGGACACTGGGGTGTGCATGAAGATCTCCCCCTACTGACTCTCGCTCTCAGCCTCGCCGCGATCCCTAAGATTAGAACGAGGAACTCACAGCACAAGAGACACAAGATTTATACAGGTTTGGGCCACCATTGTGGTGTAATACCCTACTCCTATGTGTGGTGGTGGATTGCCTCTTGGGCTAATGATGAACAGTACAAGGGAAGAACAGCCTCGTGAGGAGGGGTGTTCTTGAGCTGGTGTGGTGTTCTGCTTCCGAAGGATTCGATCTCCTTCTACTGTGGTGGCTAGCTCTATTTATAGAGGCCCTGGTCCTCTTCCAAAATATTGAGTGGGAAGGGATCCAACAACGGCCATTTTGAAAGGGGACAACTAGTACAAGCTATCCTGACTAAAGGTGGTCTTCGCCTGTCAAAGGTGCTGGTGATGACGTCGTCTTGGGCTCCATGATGACCTCCATCCTGCCGTCCTGCTGGCCTTGGTCTTGTTGTACCGATATGGAAACATTTGCCTGATGCCTTGGTAGTCCGCGCCTGCGCTTGCCCCCTTAGCACCAAAGGAGAAACGAGGACACTATGCGCGTTGGTGCCCACCTGGCCTTGGTCGTCATGGCTTGCGTCATGGGAACCTCGTGAGGTACCCCTTGCCTTGATCTCTCCGCCTCCTCACGAGCCCGTCTGGTGAGGCAGCTCCCGAGGAGGCCTTGCGTCATCCGACCTGCGAGGCTTGGCCCCTCGTGAGGGTCTTGAGTGTTGGTTGAAGAAGACGGGCCGCTCCTGGGCCACTAGTGGAGCCACGCCACGGACCGCAGGCAGGCAAGTCTGGGGACCCCCGTTCCGAGAACGCCGCCAGTAGCCCCCGGGCCCAAGGCGCGCTCGGACTTGGCTTAGTGGCAAAGCCAAGGGGCAAGTGCGGAGCGCCACGGGCCCCAATAGCCTGCGGCCTTGGTCATCATGTGGCGATTGATTGGACGTGGGCGTCTCCGCTTCCCCATGCTGCCTCGGCAACTGTCCGACTTGACGAGTCCCTGCTGCATGCAAAAAGGGTCATCATTACATGTGATCATGGAGGTCGACGGTTGGCCTTCCTTGGGCTATAATTGAGGGGGGTGGAAGCCCCCATCGCCCATCTCTTCCCATTTTGCTCGCTTCTCCTCCCTTGCTCTGTTGCTTGTGGCGCTCCCCCATGGCGCCCGCGAAGAGGTTTTCGGCCGCAGCAAAAGGGAAGGCTCACCAGGAAGGGTCTGGCTCTCTTCCACCCAAGCGCGGGCGCGGTCGACCTCGCAAGCACTCCGCGACCCCCACCGTCGCTTCCCGCAGTCGCGGCGGTGGCCCTTCGTGTGGTGGTGGCCGCCCATGTCGAGGCAGCCCGGTTGGTGGAGGAAGGCGTGTTGTGGCTGCGCGGCCTCCCCGGCCGCGCTTCCACTTGGCGGAGGTGCTGTCAGAGTTCGTCGTGTGGTCGAAAAACCCGGCCGGCAACTGGCTTCATCTCCCGCGCTTCTTCGTCGGCGAGTTGTCGGCCGCTGGCCCGGGGGGGCTCTGGTTGCAGGCGAACGGCTGCTGCAGCAGGGCTTCCTGGGTCGCGGTGGAGGTCTCTGTTGCCGGCAATGCAACCTTGGCCCGAGGCTGGCAGATGTTTGCCCGCGTGTGCGGTCTGGGCAGGCCATGCACCCTCCACTTCAGGTACGATGGCGATGCGACCCTCTACGTGAGGGTGTTCGGAGAGGATGGCCGCCACGTTGGGTGCTGCCCTGAAGACAGCGACGGAAACGAGGAGCTCGGTCTTGGCGATGGTCGTGATGAAGGTGAAGGTGACCTTGCTCCCAGCGGTGACCATGGCTCGTCAAGCTACAGCGGCTCCTCCTCCGATGACAGCTCCTCTAGCGGCGGCTACGATCAACCTCGTGTCGCCGTGTCTGCCTTGAGGGCGGCAGCGGGGCGTCCCGTCATTGCGCTTCGGTGAAGCGCGAGGTGGGGTCTGGCTGAGCTTAGGAGGTTGCCGGAGATCCCTCCTCGTGAAATACTGCAAGGCGCATGCTGCTTTTGTTTTATTTTCCTTCCTTCCTGCATTGAGAGAGACAAGTATGGGGCCCCGTGGGGGCATGCAACAAACTATGATTCCCTAGTTAACATGCTGCATTTATTGTTCCTGTGCTGTGTCAGGGTGTTGTTGTTATGCGTCTGCGCGTAGGAGCAACTTAGCTTGGCACGTTTGAAGTAGTTTCCGCCTCACGAGGTACCTGCTTCAGGCCTCGCCGGGCGCCTTAAGAGCTGCAAAAAATTCCTTGAGAGAATCATTTTCTGAACCTTGGTCACGAGGGCTACCGGCCATGGCCAGGCGCTTCGTGTCGTGATGCCCGAGGGGCACGGACTGGGAGGGGTGCTCCCGCTGCGAACTCAAATGATAGAGCCTCACCAAAATCAGAAGAGAGAGGGCTCACGAGGGCACCCGCACAGCCCCCTCGCGAGGCTTGCGAGAGAGAGAGCAAGTCAGAAAAATAGCTGAAGACAGAAAACGGAGGAAGAAGAAGATGGAACAGAACCGACAAAGAACACCAGAAGCAACTTTAATCAAGGTTCAAACAAGGAAGAGCGAGCCAACTGCAGAAAGCAAATGAAAAGCCGTGTCCGGCACCTAGTCTAGTCTTCGACGTCTTCTCACCGGCGCGGAGCTAAGTGCTGCCATTGGGCGTGGGAGGGAGACCCCGAGGCCCCAGGGCGGCACTCCGGAGACTCCGAGGCATGTACAGCCCCACTCATTATTACGTTAGAGTGTCACGGGCGGCAAGCCTCACAGGCATTGGGCCTTCTTCACAGGCACCGGGCCTTTCTTCGGGCGGCGAGCTTCACAGGCACCGGGCCTTTTTTTAGGGGTAAAACTTCCGGAGGTGCTGGATGTTCCAGGCTTTCGGGATACATACCCCATCCTGAGTCTCCAGGCGCGCGGCGCCAAGCCTGGAGACGTGGGCGACCTTGAACGGGCCCTCCCACATGGGTGAAAGCTTATGCAGACCTTCCTTGGAGAGCACCCGCCTCAGTACGAGGTCACCTAGCTCGAGCGTCCTGGGGCGAATGCTGCGACAGTGGTACCGCCACAGCGCCTGTTAGTATCTTGCCGCCTGTAGCGTGGCTTCACAGTGGTGCTCCTCCCCCAGCACGAGGTCCATCCCCCGAATGGCGTCCTGTTGCGCCTCATCAAACGCCAGGACCCACGCGGAGTGATACCTGACCTCGTGAGGGAGAACCACTTCTGCTCCATGGACGAGGAAGAACGGGGTCTCGCCCGTTGGCTTGGTGGCGGTAGTGTGGATGGACCACAGCACGGACTGGAGCTCGTCGTGCCATCCCCTGTCGCAGGCCTCCAGCTTCTTCTTGAAGGTCCTGGTCTTGAGGCCCCTCAGGACCTCTGCGTTGGCACGTTCGGCCTGGCCGTTGCTCTGGGGGTGCGCCACCAAAGCGTAGCAGATCTGCGTTCCAAGGTTAGCACAATACATTTTGAAGAGATTGCTGGTGAACTGTGAACCATTGTCGGTGATGATGCAGTTAGGGACCCCAAACCGGCTCACGAGGCCTTTGATGAACTTGACCGCAAAACCGACCGGGATGGTGCAGACGGCTTCCACCTCCACCCACTTGGTTAATTTGTCAATGGCGACGTAGAGGTAGCGGTAGCCCCTAGGCGCTCGAGGGAACGAGCCCAAGATATCCAGCCCCTAGACCACGAACGGCCACGAGAGCGGGATGGTCTGCAGGCCCTGAGCTAGATGATGGATCTGCTTGCCATTTAATTTGCAGGCTTTGCAAGACTTCACTAGCTCGGTCGCGTCGTTGAGTGTCGTAGGACAGTAGAACCCGCCACAAAACGCCTTGCCGACGAGGGTCCATGACGACGATGGTGTCCGCAATCTCCATCGTGTATATCGGCTAGCAGCTCCTTCCCCTATTCCCTGGAGATGCAACGCTAGGAAACGTTATTCAGCCGCTTCCGGTATAACTCACCATCTAGGATGCAGTAGGTCGTGGCTTGCCGGGCCACACGCTCCGCATCCTCCTCCTTCTCCGGCAGCGTCCCTTGCGTCAGGTATTCCTTGAATTCCTTGGTCCAGCATCCCTCCTGAGGCTCCAGCGCCAAGAGTAGGCGCGCTCCCGAGGTCGGGCCATGGGCCGGGGCTCCTGTGGCAGGTGGTTGAGGGAGTTCTTCAAGAGGTTGTGCCATACTTGAAAGTGATGGTGTCACCGATGGCTTGAAGAGTCGTTCATCGAAAACGCCAGGCTCCTGAGGCAGCCGCTTGGATGCCCTCCTGACGATGTCATCAGCCTCTTGGTTGGTGTCGCGGGGCACATGCTGCAACTCCGGCCCCCAGAACTGCTTCTCCATCTTGCGTACCTCCGTGAGATATGCTTCCATATGCTCGTCCTTCGGCTCGTACACCTTGTTGGAAAAGTTGACGAGGAGTTGCGAATCACCCTTGATGACGAGGCGCTTCACTCCTAGTACTGCGGCAGCCTTCAGGCCTGCTATGAGGCCCTTGTATTCTGCTATGTTGTTGGAGACCTTCTCGCCCTGCTGGAAACAAAGCTTGAGCTCTGGTGCGTCCGTCCATTCTGCAACGAAATCAGCAAGTGCAGCTCCCTTGATGACCCTGGTTGTGCTGAACTCCAACTGAAACGCCTACAGCTTGATGTTCCACTCGGCGACCCTCCCAGCAGAGTTGGGGCTCCTGAGAACCCTTTTCAACGGGTAGGCCGAGACGACCTTGATGGGGTGACCTTGAAAGTAGTGCCGCAGCTTGTGCGAGGCCACCAAGAGCGTGAGTAATAGCTTCTGAGGCATGGGGTACTGTGCCCTTGCATCCCGCAACACCGTGCTGACGAAGTACACCGGATGCTCGACGAGGATGGGTGCGCTGATGTGGCATGTGTCTTCCGGAGGTTGAGGCTCTTCCTGAGACAATAGAGCCCCCAGCACCTGGTTGCTTGTTGGGGCCTCTTCAGCCCTGGGGGCATCTTCGTGCTGAGCTTGGTCCCCTGTTGCCGCTGACATGGTCCTCGCGATGCTTTCCTGGTCTTGTGTCGCCCCGGCTGAGGCCGCGGCTGGGCAGGACGCGGCCTTAGCCTAGCATTCCTCCCGAACCGCCAACAAGGCCGCGCTGGCGGAGTAGGGAGTGGCGGCAAGCTAGAGCACCAGGGGCTCGAGAGGGTGCGGCGCCACCATCACAGGAGGGCTGGTCAGATAGTTCTTGAGGTCTTGAAATGCTTGGTCAGCCTCCTGTGTCCACTCAAATGGACCCTTTTTCTTCATAGCTTGAAGAACGGTAGGGCGTGCTCCCCCAGCTTGGAGATGAAGCGTCCTAAGGCAGTCACGCGACCGGCGAGCTTCTGCATTTCTCTGAGGGTCTGCGGCAGACTCATGTCTTCGTTCGCCTTGACCTTCTCCGGGTTGGCCTCGATCCTCCTGTGGGACATGAGGAAGCCCAGCAGCTTGCCGGAACGGACGCCGAACACGCACTTCTCCGGGTTGAGTAGTAGGTCTACCTGGCGAAGGCTCACGAAGGTCTCCTCCAAGTCCTAGATCAAGGTCCTTGCCTCCCGAGATTTCACCACAATGTTGTCGATGTAAGCCTCGGCATTTTTCCCAAGCTGCCAACCCAAGGCAATGTGCATCAGCCGTTGGAAGGTCGCGCCCGCGTTGCACAACCCGAACTGCATGCAAGTGTAGCAGTACACCCCCCATGGGGTCAGGAAGGTTGTCTTCTCTACGTCTTCCACAGCCATCTTGATCTGGTGATAACCCGAAAACGCATCCAGGAAACACAGCAGATCGCACTCGGCGGTGGAGTCGACGATCTGGTCGATGCGGGGAAGCAGGAGCGGATCTTGGGGGCAAGCCTTATTGAGGTTGGTGAAATCAACACACATGCGCTCCTTTCCCCCTTTTTTTGGCACGACAACTGGGTTTGCCAGCCACTCGGGGTAGCGAACCTCGCGAATAACACCTGCTACCTCTAGCTTGCGGGTTTCTTGGACGATGAAGGCCTGCTTCTCCGTGGACTGCCTCCTCGCTTTCTGCTTCACGGGGCGTACATTGGGGCACACATTCAGGTGATGCTCAATCACCTCCCTTGGGACCCCCGCTAGCTGCTTGGGCTCCCACACGAACACCTCTTTGTTCGAGCGCAAGAACCTCACCAACGCTTTCTCTTGGTCAGGGTCGAGGTCGGCACTTATGGTGAAGGTGGCTCCCAAGGACTCGTCTTCCTCAACTGGCACCTACTTGGTCTCCGCCTTATCTTGGGTGAACAACTGCTTCTTTTTGGTCGGCACAGCTTCCTTGGCCTTGGAGGCGTCCGAGTCGGCGGGCTGTGCCATCGCGGCGGCCTTGAGGGCCAGCTTGAGCGCCAGCAGAGCCTCCTTGGTATCTCTAGCTATGGTGAGGACGCCGCCGCTCTCAGGCATCTTCATGAGGTTGTAGGCCGGATGGGTTGCTGCCATGAACTGAGCCAGGGCAGGGTACCCAAGGATGGTGTTGTATGGGATGCCGATGCGAGCAATGTCAAAGTCGATCAGCTCCGTGTGGTAGTTGTCGTGGGTGCCGAAGGTCATAGGAAGGCGGATCTGCCCCAGGGAACTGGAGGAACCGCCTCCAACACCCGAGAAGGGCTTGCTGGGTCGGAGCCGCTCCAGCGGTACGTGGAGGAGGCTGAAGGCCTCCACCGAGAGCATGTTGAGGCCAGCACCACCGTCGATGAGGGTTTTGGTAATGGTCACCTGGCAGATGGTGGGCGTGCAGAGCATCGGGAGCGCACCCGAGTAGGCGGTGTTGACGGGGTGATCTTCCGAGTCGAAGGTCAGGTCAGCCTTGGGCGCCACCCAACCCGGGGGGGCTCCTTGCCGCGCGAGGGCGGCGTTGATCTGGCGAAAAAACGGCTTGGCGTGACGGTCTGAGGGTGGCGCCGGCGAGCCGCCCAGGAGAGCTGCGACGACCGGGGGCGCCGGCGCCGTGTAGTGGGCGAGGAAGAGGTTGCGCAGCTCCTCCCAGGAGGCCACAGAAGAAGCCGGCAGGTTGAGCAACCATGCGCGCGGAACGCCAGTAAGGGTCATGGGAAGCCAGTTGTCCATGACCTTGTCGTCGTCCCTGGCCTTGAGGACGACCTCCTCGTATTCCAGCAGGAAAACCGTCGGGTACGTCGTGCCGTAGTAGCGCGGCGGCATCTCTGGCTTGAACTTGTGCGGCCACTGCACCTGCCGTAAGGCGGGGGCCAAGGCACGGAGCCCCCTAGCCCCAGCGTTGGCGCCGGTCGCCGGAGCCGGAAGCGCGATGCCCGCCATGAGGGTGAAGCACGGTGTTGGCGGAGTGCGGGTCGACGGAAGCAAGAGCTCTGGCGCACCCCCTACCTGGCATGCCAAATGTTGGATATCGGGTTCCAGCAAAACCCTTGAGGTTCGAACACTGGGGTGCGCACGAAGGTTTCCCCCTACCAAATCTCGCTCTCAGCCTCGTCGCAGTCCCTAAGCTTAGAACGAGGAACTCACAGCACAAGAGACACAATATTTATACAGGTTCGGGCCACCGTTGTGGTGTAATACCCTACTCCTGTGTGTGGTGGTGGATTGCCTCTTGGGCTGATGATGAACAGTACAAGGGAAGAACAACCTTGTGAGGAGGGGTGTTCTTGAGCTGGTGTGGTGTTCTGCTTCCGAAGGATTCGATCTCCTTATATTGTGGTGGCTAGCTCTATTTATAGAGGCCCTGGTCCTCTTCACAAATATTGAGCGGGAAGGGATCCAACAACGGCCATTTTGAAAGGGGACAGCTAGTACAAGCTATCCTGACTAAAGGTGGTCTTCGCCTGTCAAAGGCGCTGGTGATGACGCCGTCTTGGGCTCCATGATGACCTCCATCCTGCCGTCCTGCTGGCCTTGGTCTCGTTGCACCGATATGGAAACCTTTGCCTGATGCCTTGCTACTCCGCGCATGCGCTTGCCCCTTAGCACCAAAGGGGAAACGAGGACACTGTGCGCACTGGCACCCGCCTGGCCTTGGTCGTCATGGCTTGCGTCACGGGAACCTCGTGAGGTACCCCTTGCCTTGATCTCTCCGCCTCCTCGCGAGCCTGCCTGGTGAGGCCGCTCCTGAGGAGGCCTTGCATCGTCCGCCCCGCGAGGCTTAGCCCCTCGCGAGGGTCTTGAGTGTTGGTTGATGAAGACGAGCCGCTCCTGGGCCACTGGTGGAGCCTCGCCATGGGCCGCAGGCAGGCAAGTCTGGGGACCCCCATTCCTAGAACACCGACATTTGGTTTGTATGCATCAGATCTAGATCCGATGCCTATTGGTGAAAGATGGCAGGCACAACATCATCACCAACTCAGGACCTCTTTGATTCGCAGGATTTTGAAAACGTAGGAATAGGACACGGCAATATTACAAGTTTCAAACTGATATTACAAATGTTAGGAGTAATGTTGCACCTACGAAGAGGGAATTACTAGGAAGTTTATGTAAGAACTTTTGTTACTTTAGGTGGATGCAGCATTATCGTACAAACTAAAATCCACCGCCCTGACAAGTCACTAATGGGCAAATAAATTTTCGAGTCTCTGGCCACTTGATGTTTCAAAAACAAATTCAGCTTCTGTGGAGACTTTCTCATTTAGGCTTAGACACTTGCGGTGATCAGCACGCCATTCATTGTTGCGCCAGAGAATGCCAAACCTAATTACCTTGAGCAGACTTGCCTCTAGAACAAAGAACCTGGCCAATTTAATCTTAGATGTGCTGCCTCAGTAGTCGATCAAATCAATTTATGTAAGATGGAGATCAAGGCATTCGATGAGATTGTTATAGTGCAGCACATTTTTCACTTTCGGGTCGAAGACAACATATTAGAGCAGCTGGCTGTATAAGATTGTCGTGGCATCAAGAGGTACCAATATCATTCCCTCGTACAATAGGGTTGGCTGGCTAGTGATATTTTTTTCACTCTCTCTCTCTCTCTCTCTTTCCTCTCATTTACCTAGGAGCACATGAAGAGGTTGGGCATTTGTTTCCTTCCACTATGTGGCCGATGCCATATTTCTCAAAAGTATGCCACATAATATGCATCGATGTCAAATCAAAAGATTTTGGCACCACTCTCGTGATGTGAGAGAGTTGGAACCACTGTGCACACAGACCCACATGTATAAACAAATCAATCAAACCAACTACACCAGCCTCTCACGCTCCCAAACAAGTATTTTTTTTATTGCCTCAGTCCTCTTTCTCTCTCCCACGCAAGTGTTTTTTCATTGCATGAGTTAATTTGGCACCGGAACAAAGTAGGTGATCCAGATTGGGGCACCAGGTGAGCAATGGATGGGCATCGATGCCAAATGCATCACAAGTGAATTTGGCACGTGTTTTGGCTTACATAGTGGAGGGCCTGCTGGGTGTGCGCGAGTGCGTCCTTCTGTGCATGCCGCTGCGTAGTGGTGAATTGTGTGCGAGTGCGTCCTTCGTTCAGAAGAAGTGTGTCCTCAATGCACCCTCAATCTACTAGCCTGCAGGGTGCTACCCCGAGTGGTTTCAACTTTGTTTACTTCACCGCATGTCAGATGGGCCTCTAGTTTACTTATTTTCACCCACTTCCACATGGGCCACCACATGGAGATAGAGAACATGAGCTGACAAGGCAACATGTCGACTGGTTAACCGGTCAACTAAACAATATATGGAGCTACACGCTGACATAGTGAGCATATAATCCGTCAGTATAGAGAGTTCGAGTGAGAGGGGAGGCCCTTAGCAGAGAGGGAGAAAGAGCTACTCCCTCCGTTCGATAATGTGGTGCCAACATTTTTTTAAAGTCAAACTTTTGAAACTTTGACCAAGTTTATAAATAAATTACTTATATGTACAATACCAAAGATAAATGATAGTATGAAATAAGTACATGTTGTGATGAATCTAATGATCTTCCAGATGTAAATGTTTTTCTCCACGTATACCTGGTCAAACTTTTCTGAGATTTGACTTTTCAACACATCCATATGCCTATGGACGTGAGAGAGTCCCTAGCTAGAGAGAGAGAGAGAGAGAAATAGAAAGAGTGAGTGAAAAAAGTGTGTGTGCATGTGTGAAACAGACATGGATAACACACGATAAAAGTAGAGAAAAAGCGTGTGTGTCTTATCAAACATATCACACATGCATCTTCGACAACGGAAGCAAGGTGAGGAGATAGTGTGTGGTTGTTTGCGACCGATAGAGAAAGACACCTAGCACGTGGCCAAGAGGGGTCTGACAAACAAGGGAGAGAGGTCAAGAGAGACGTACGGAGAAAATGCAGACATGGGGAGGAGAGAGTGTATGTTTGTCATAGAGAGATCCCCTGGAGATCGTGATGGGACTACATGAGTGGGAGATCGAGTGACAAGGTGTGCGCGTGATAGAAGATACCCCAAGATATATCGATATAGACGTATGGATGGAAGGAGACAATACGTGTGTTCCTGATGGCTAGTGATAGATAATCATACTTAGGGGGGAGGGAGGAGTGCGTGCGCCTATGATGGAGTGAGGGATTATGGTACTTAGGGGGGTGCGTGTCACATAGAGAGAGAATAAGGGCGGAGAGTGTTGGATGGGTCTATATGTAGCGCGAGCGAGACATGTGTATGTGTGAACCAGGAAGATATAAAGTTTGAGAGAGATAGATGAGCTCCAATAAGGCTGAGTGGTGCGTCGGATAGCTGAGAGGGGGGAAGAGATATTCCATCTGCTCGATAATGCAGTGCATGTAAATTTTTTAGAAGTCGAACTTTGAAAACTTTGATCAGGTTTACGCAAATATTATTTATATCTACAATACCAAAGATACATCATATGAGACTACATCTCATGGTGAATCTAATGGTATATGTTTGCCATTCTAGATGTAAATGTTTTTCTCCATGTACATGGTCAAACTTTGTGATGTTTGACTTTTCAATAAATCTATATGCTATGGACCAAAGAGAGTGCCTAAGTCGAGAGAGATCAAGTGCATGTGAAGGAGAATGAGTGAGTGTGCAAAAAGAGTATGTGTGTGAAAGATAAAGTGACAACAAACGATAAATTACAGAGTGTGTTTTTTCGTTTCTTATGCAAACATATCACGCATGCATCTTCGAGATAGAAAAACGAGGTGAGGAGATACACGAAGATAGCTAGTGCATGATTGTTTGCAACAGAGAGAGACACCCCTATAGCACATGTCCAATAGAGGTCTGGCCAACAAGGAACAAAGGTCGAGAGGGACACATGGAGGACATGGACGCATGGGGAGGGAGAGAGGGTGTGTTTGTGATAGAGAGATCCCCTTGAGATCGTGAGGGGACTATATGGGTGGGAGATCGAGGAAGGTGCGTGCGCGATAGAAAGATGCCCTGAGAGAAATCGAGATAGACCATGCACATGTTTGTGATGGCGACTAAGATTAGCTAGTCATATACATATAGGGGGACTGCGTGTGCCTACAATTGAGTGAGAGACCATCATACTTGGCTAGGCACGAGATTGTGTGTGTGTGCGTGTGAGATGGAGAGAGAATGAGGGAGAGAGATAGAGTTTTAGATGGGTCTATAGAGTGCGAGTGAGATATGCATGTGTATGTGTGACCCAGGTAGATGGAGAGTTTGAGAGAGAGAGGGGGAAGAGCTCTGAGACGATAGAGTAGTGCGTGAGAGAGTTACGGGCAACGGGCCAAGGAATTTGTGTGCGTACGATTAGTGCACCCAAGATATTTAGTTGGACTAGAGAACCATACATACTGTGCGAGAGAGACCTATAGATGGAGTATATATGCATGCGAACTACA
>NC_041385.1:527731727-527758490 GCF_002162155.2 Triticum dicoccoides | reverse complement strand
AAGAGAGAGAGAGAGAGAGAGATGGAGAGAGAGGGAGAGGGACCAACAAGGTTTGTGTGTTGGATGCGTGCAACATAATTAAAGATTGTCGGCGAGAGAGAGAGAGAGAGAGAGAGAGCAGGAGTCCGGGAGAGGGGGAGGTCGCGTTTTATGCATCAAAGACTGATATAAACCATGTTTCAATATAAATTTGCATTCAAATATTTAAATTGGAGAACATGTTGTCTGCAATCCACACGTGAACGGAGATATGCGTATATCAAACAAGTTCATTAAATTGACTTTCAACATGTTCATGGAGTACTATAATATTGTACAACATGCTACTCAATTGAGGTGTTCAATTTTGGATTTAGTTCACTATTTTGACCTGGTGAACGAGCTATTTCATTGAATTGAGATATTTCATTTTGGATTCGATTCCTGTTTTTGAGTGGGTCAACTATTTGTCATATAGTAAATCGCTAGCAACGAGCATGTAAAAACACATTACTCCCGAGCATCATCTCTCCATCTAAAAAAGAAGTGGCAAGCTAATATTTCAAAATTTGATTCGAATCGACTTGGTAAGGTAGACGTGGATGCTCGTTCTCCCAAAATTTGAACGAACCATAAACACCCTCTGCTCGGTGGAATTTGCCCGAGCAAATAAATGGGAGACGCGAAATTACCGGCCTATGTGGGACACACATCAATTGGCCCATTGTACATCGAGGGTAGGTTCATAACTTCATCCAAGCACACCTTCTCCTCAGCCAAAATGACATGTGCCGAATAATTCATAAACCATGGTCGGCAAAACATCCTCTCCTTGCCCAAAATAGCTCGCGCCCACTATTTCAAAACACGCTCTCCTCGCCCGAAATCGCTCGCGCCCACTATGTTTTAAAAAATGCTCTCCTCGCCTGAAATCGCTCGCGCCCACTATTTGGGGAGAAGCAAAGTTACTCTACTATCCCCAACCCTCAGTACACAGACCCAAGCCGAGAAGCCTAAAGGCAGGGGTAGAACTATAGCTCGCCCCCACATTTCAGACAAATGCGTTCGTAAGACATGGTTCCACTCCCCTCCCAATTCCCTCCCCATTCATACCTCGTGGGCGCCAAATCACCTGCTCCCCGGAAGCTCCCTTCTCCTGAGCTGCAAAACCTCAGCCCCTCCTCCATGGCGCCCCCACCACACCAAATTCACAGCCGCCCTCCTCCCTAATGCCGGAGACGTTGTCCATTTGTCATCGTGCACTGGGCCGTGTGCCTCTTATTCCATGCTGCTGGAGCTACCTCGACGACGGTCGCATGAACCGTACCATAGCCGATTCACACCCGCCATTGATCACGGCACCGGAGCGGATCCAACTTCGGATCTGTCCAGAGCCCCGGTGCTGCTTCCCTGTAGCTGTTGACCATTGCGACATCTCTGCTTCCCTGCCGCCGGTAGCCACCACAATCGCGCCGGCCTCACCGACTCGACAGCTGGAGCTGCCTACTTCACCGTGCCGCTAGATAGGTCACACCCTCATCTCAAATCACTTTATTTAGGCATTAGTTGTCTAAATTTTTATTCTGGGCCAATCAATTCCCAATGGGAAGCAGAACCCCTCAAGGCGGTAGAGCTCCTAGGCTGCCGGTTGGCTGGTGTCTAACGTAAGGGTGCGGGGGCGCAAGTTCACCGCGGAAGCAACACTTAGATGGCTATCTTAGAGTTGCGTGGGTTGAAGGTACTGTCATTGTCGGATCTGGATGACGGCGAGTCTTTGTGGATTGGCCTGGGGGCGGCGCAACCATGGCAGTGCGGTGGGGCGGGGATCGAGGTTTTGGTCGGGGCCATAGACGGTGGAGGCAGGCTTCTCTACCATTGGTCGCTGGCTCTTCGGGGAAGATTCTGAACAGTGTCAGCGGGGAGACATAAGACGGCCATCAAGCCATCCGGCATAGATCGGAGAGTACCAAAATAAAATAAAATTGTGTGACGCCAATTTAGTCTTCGGTCAACAAACGTGTGACCACTCTCGTACCTTGCTGTTGATCTCTTAAGGTATTTCTTCAGATCAAAGAGATGTGTCATTCTTAATATTATGTGTTTTCTACATCTTCAGCCACATCGTCTTCCGACTCACCGCAGCTGCTCCAACAAGGGAAGCATACACTAGAAGGGAGCTATAGTCCCCACTCAACAGTTCCATGCATCGAATGCGCGTGCTTGACATGGACAACCACAACAACTGTAGGGCCATCAACAAGTCAGCACATGATGCTCACTCCTATGGATGGCGGCCAAATAGGTTGTACCCTCATCTTAGTTGTGTGCAACATTTATGGCTTTGTTATTCATCTAAGCATGGAAAATAGATTAACACATTTCACTGTATATTCATGCTGATCTCTTACGGGTCTTGTACAAGAGTTAACATTGTTCCATAGTTCAGCTAAGAGAATTGTTCTTTAGGTAACGTTGTTCCATAGTTATCATCCATCAGCCAATGCTATCCCACAGGCTGGTGATTATAGTATTATACCACTTCTAGTATTACCTATGTTGTTCTTTAATACTTTTGTGTGCCATCTAGTCCATCTCGAGTACAAATGATACATATTCTATAGCTTTCATCTGTGTTCTCCCTTTAGTTTTTGAGACATGTTGCTGCTAGTTAACCCTAGTCCTACAATTTATGTCGTCTCCTACAGGCACTCATTACATAAATCTAACTCCTAGTTGTCTTCCATGCATGTCAGATATAATTGCACACACTGATTTATCCACAAGAACCTCAGGGAGCAATGTAACGGCCAACAAACTTGATGTCAATGATACCCAATATGATGGAACATGTAAAGGAAGTTCTTCACAAGACTTGTAGAAAGATGATGAATCCTATTCACCCCACAAGGTCCTTGCTCTTACTTGGCCCTTGATATGGGTACAACATGCATATAATGTCCTGGAGTGCATCTACTTTGTTCAATGCCTTGTGCTTAGCCTGCTGATCATGCATGTAAATATGGCATGCCTTCCTGTTTTTCAGTACCTATTCCATTCATGATAACATGTTTTCAAATTCAAGTACTGTCATTCTACTCTATCGCAATGCCATCTGCTTAGTTTGGACATCATGCTTCTAAATATCTCATGCATTGTTACTCATCAGTATGTACTTCATCTGTCTACCATACCATGTTCTTTTTTTACATTGAAGTGTTGTTCTAGTGGTCTCTTGCAATGCCATCTTAGTTTCCCAATCATACACACATATGTTGCCTTAGTGTTTTTCTGTATGTATTCTGCTAGCATATAGTTTTACATTCAAGTAGTGTTTTTTTACACTGTTGTCCTGTCGTATCCCTAGCTCTTACATCATACTCCCTCTGTCTAGATTACATGCCGTAGAAATGGATAAAACTAGATGTATCTAGAACTGAAATACGCCTAGACCCATCCATTTATTTCCGGATGGAGGGAATACATGTCAATATGCCATGCCTTTCTATTCTTCAGTACCTATTTCATCTCTGTTGTAGCATGTTTTATACTTGAAGCACCATTCTTCTATATAAGGCATGCAAGGGGAAGACGGTTGTGTTAGAATCTGAAGGGTTACAAACCAAGTCTTTGCAAAAGATCCAAACACCAGGAGATAATAAACCAACTCCAGTTTTCATATATACTGCTCCAGCATAGAGAAACCAACATCCACTGATAATGAGCAGATTCCAGTGGCCAAAGAACTGGTCTGCTTCAGTCCAGCAAAAGAATGTCAACTCCATTCTAAGAAACATGTGCGTATCCTCGCATCATGAAATTTTATAGCATTCTGGTCATTTTTTCTACATGTTTCTTACCCATCTCTCTTTTAGAAAATAAGGTTAAATGATAGAAGACTTCGTCCATTGGGATCGTATTCGAGGAAAATATCTTGCGGGAATTCTCTGTGCTCCAATGCTTATGTAAGTACCTGTTGTATATCACTATATTTTTACATCAGCATGTATTTTGTTAATCAGCATGAATCCAACCTTTATCTGATCTAAAATTAGTTGTAGAAAAATGTGAAAGTCGCCAATGTTGATTTTTGTAAGGAAAACTGTGTGGTAGTTTTGCATACTGAGCTGCATGAGTGTATTATCTCATATCATGCACATTACTGAATTGTAGTGCTGCTCTGGTTGCCCATTCATTCATTGTGTCAATGTTGCTTTTGTATTACCTTACCTGGCTGATGATAGTTGTGCCATTTGTGTTAATTTGGTGTAGGCTAGTTGCCCAAACGTTCGTTGTGCCAATGTTGCTTTCCTATTATCTGACTTGGCCAATGATAGCAATGCTAGTGTGTTAATTTGGTACAGGCTACTGAAGATAAGAAGACAAACTCTGAAAACAGCAAGGCAACCCCATTGTTTCTTTCCAATAAATCTAGGCCAAGTAATATGGCAATAACTCATGATTAATATGTTTGGTTCCCCTCCTAATTTATGTTATGATGCAGTGGTCGAGACACTCTTCACTATCAATAATACAAGCCGGCCAAAATCGTCATCCGAATCTGATCAGTTTCCTCTGTCTCGAATGCAACAGAAAAAATGTATGTTTGTGAACCAATTAATGGCTGAAGCAATGATGGAAATGGTGGAGGAATCAGAGGTCACATTCATGCGCAACAACAACCGATCAATGTTTTCAGAGACAGTGTAGCAAAGCAGCAAGAACCTGCCCACATGCTTATGGGCGTCATCCACGCTGAGGTTGCAGATTGTGACGTTGTAGATCATTAGGTTCTATTCATTTATTTGCACTGGCATCAATCTTTGATTTCCCAGTGGATGTAATTTCCTGTAATATATGCTGGATGTGCAACGATTTCCTTGTATATCGTACCTTTGCTTGATCGGTTTTGGTCCTGTGCATAATTACTCGTCGTGATGGGCTCAAATTATCTAATTTGGCCTAAAGACATGTACGAACTTTAGTGGGCCCATTAAGTTGATGGGTCGTTACCAGGCCGAAAGTTAATGGTCGGCCCTCTTACCTCCCGAGTCGTTAACAGGCCGACATCGAAGCGGGCAACAGGTGGGCCCATTTGATTTCATGGGCCGTTAACAGGCCATTACTAAGGTCGGGCTACATATGGCCCTACTATACTGTGGGCCTTTAGCACGACGAAAGAGACAGCGGGCTCGTACTGGACCATGAAGAGCATGGGCCACTAAGAGGCCGAAAGACAGGTCGTACTGTAAATGGCCCAACTGTGTTAAGGGCCTTTAGCAGGCCGGAAGAGAAAGCGGGCTGGTATTGGATCATGAAGAGCATGGGCCGTTAAAAGGAAAAAACTCAGGTCCGACTACAAATGGCCCAACTCATTTATGGGCCGTCAACAGGCTGAAAGACACATCGGGCCGGAAATTGGCCCAACACTTAAATGGGTCGATAAAGGCCAAAACTCAGGTGTGACTACAAATGGCCCAACTCATTTATCGGCTGACAATAGGCTGAAAGACACACCGGGCGAGAAATTAGCCCAACACTTAAATGGGTCGCTAAAAGGCCGAAAGATGTACATCCTGAAAATTGGCCCATCCCTTGAATGGGCTATTAACAGGCCGAAATCACATCGGGCCGATATTCAGCCCAAATATATAGCGGGTTGTTAACGGGCTCGAATTGACGATTGGCTGCAATGGTGTCAAATCTTTAATGGGCCGTTGATGGGCTGAATTGGCACATCTCGTATGGGTCGTGGGCTTGAATGGACCTGACACAAGTAGGTGTTATATGGGCCAGGCTGCTAATGTTTACCGGGTCGGCCTTTTTCACTGGAATGGGCCACTGTTGGGCCATGCCACGTGCCGACCTATCATAGGCGCCTCCTGTCCAATGAGTGGATGACATCTGTCCCAACGGTGAGCCAACACGTGTTTCCTCCGGCCAATGAGAATTTTACACGTGGAAAATCCTCATTGGTTAGGGCTGTTAACGGGTTACCGGATCTAAAACCGGACCCAATAGCTTAACGGTAACCCGTTACAGTGGATGCCACGTGTCGGTCACCCTTGACGAAAGCACTTTCATGACGTGCCATTTATCGTCATGGAAGTGGTTACTTCCGTGATGATAATTTTGGTAATGTCATGGAACACTTTGCTACCTCTTGAGCACTGTGTTGGTTTTCCCTTGAAGAGGAAAGGGTGATGCAGCAAAGTAGCGTAAGTATTTCCCTCAGTTTTGAGAACCAAGGTATCAATCCAGTAGGAGGCTACGCGCAAGTCCCTCGTACCTACACAAACAAAACAAGAACCTCGCAACCAACGCGATAAACGAGTTGTCAATCCCTTCACGGCCACTTGCGAAAGTGAGATCTAATAGAGATAATAAGATAAGATAAATATTTTGGGTATTTCTATGATATAGATTGGAAAGTAAAGATTGCAAAATAAAGTAGATTGGAAACTTATATGATGCAAAATAGACCCGGGGCCATAGGTTTCACTAGTGGCTTCTCTCAAGATAGCATAAGTATTATGGTGGGTAAACAAATTACTGTTAAACAATTGATAGAAAAGTGCATAGTTATGAGAATATCTAGGCATGATCATGTATATAGGCATCACGTCCACGACAAGTAGACTGAAGTGATTATGCATCTACTACTATTACTCCACACATTGACCGCTATCTAGCATGCATCTAGAGTATTAAGTTCATAAGAACAGAGTAACGCATTAGGCAAGATGACATGTTGTAGAGGGATAAACTCAAGCAATATGATATAAACCCCATATTTTTATCCTCGATGGCAACAATACAATACGTGCCTTGCTACCCCTGCTATCACTGGGAAAGGACACCGCAAGATTGAACCCAAAGCTAAGCACTTCTCCCATTGCAAGAAAGATCAATCTAGTAGGCCAAACAAAACTAATAATGCGAAGAGACTTGCAAAGATAACCAATCATACATAAAAGAATTCAGAGGAGATTCAAATATTTCTCATAGATAAACTTGATCATAAACCCACAATTCATCGGATCTTGACAAACACACCACAAAAAGAGTTACATCGAATAGATCTCCAAGAATATCGAGGAGAGCATGTATTGAGATTCAAAGAGAGAGAAGAAGCCATCTAGCTAATAACTATGGACCCGAAGGTCTATGGTAAACTACTGACAACTCATCGGAGAGGCCTTGGCCTGATGTAGAAGCCCTCTGTGATTGATTCCCCCTCCGGCAGAGCGTCGGAAAAGGCTCCAAGATGGGATCTCACGGGAACAGAAGGTTGCGACGGTGGAAATAGGGTTTTGTGGTGATCCTGGATGTTTTCAGGGTAAGTAGATATATATAGGCGAAGGAAGTCGGTTAGGGGAACCATGAGGGGCCCACGAGGGTGGGCGGCACCCACCCCCCTAGGGTGCACCCTGGACTCTCGTGGTCGCCTCGTTTACTTCTTGACGTCCACTCCAAGTCTCCTGGATTGCATTTGTTCCAAAAAGATCTCTCCCGAAGGTTTCATTCCGTTTGGACTCCGTTTGATATTCCTTTTCTTCGAAACACTGAAATAGGCAAAAAAACAGCAATTTGGGCTGGGCCTCCGGTTAATAGGTTAGTCCCAAAAATGATATAAAAGTGTATAGTAAAGCCCATAAACATCCAAAACAGGTAATATAATAGCATGGAACAATCAAAAATTATAGATATGTTGGGGACGTATCACACTTCTACGACAGCACAGGTATGACTATCTTGATTCTGTCATAAAATCGTCATGGATATACATGCATGACAGAAAACGTGACCTACTGTGACAAACACGTATCATCACGGAAGTGTATTTTTTTTGTAGTGTACCTTAATTTTCTGATGATGTCTAGATATACATGTAATAAAATCTTATATAATGGGATGGAGGGAGTGTTGTACTACATCATTTTGCAATTGTTGTTTAGCTTCTAATATTAACTTGGTGCTTTTAGGTACATATGTCATTGCCAAAGATGCACACTTCGACCCTTTCTGCGTATGGGGCAATGAGATATTCATGAACCAGGATCAAGTGAGGAAACTGATAAAGATTGTTATTAAAATGGGTCAAAAGATGTCAATCGAACTATTTGTTTGCACTTTATGCAAGACAACAGTGAACTGTAGGATGGTAAGTAAGAACCATGTAGCCTTCTTTTTACTGCCCGTAATGAGTTATGTTAGATGACAATGTCTGAATCTTTTTTCCTTTGTAGTGGATCCTGAAGCAGTTTACTCAAGATTACCTCTCAAACTACATGATTGGCGGTCGGCCATCACAAGGGGTTGCACTAGAGTCGTGCATGCCTTCTGCATCCAGGAGAGCACAATAGGGCCATTCCGCTTCACCTTGTTCAGCAACCAGAATGTCTGTCGCCTCTTTCTTTACCATATGTAATAGTACAAGTACAAAACCCTCGTTCATCATTCTTTATTTGGTGCTTATGTAAATCTTAAACATATGTACCTGTGAATCGAATAATGCATTGGTTGTTTGAACCTGATGGATATGAATAAAGCTATAGTCTACTTTCAAGTTTAAATTAGGTACACTTTTAAACAATATCAATTAAATTAGGGAGAAATTATGGTGTGCGGGTCATTACCGTGCACACGGTCAATAAAGCACAGCGTGTGTGATATACATCATAATTTGACACGGTTCCCGGAGAGGAAACATGTGTAACAATGCACACGGTTGCCGTTTGCAAAGCGTGTGTGATGTCAGACACTATCACATACGATGCGGGAAAACTAAATGTGTGTGATTGTCTACCTATTGTACACGATTTGTAATCATGAACTATCTGTGATGTGCCAGGCATCATAAACATAGAGCCAGTATGGTACGTGCCTGTAAAACTCTCGTGCCTGGAATCTGCCTGGTTTTAGGTAAAACCAGAAAACTCCGACTGCGATGGCAATGCGAGCACAAATGAGTAGCATGGACGAAGCGTTTGGGATATTCGAGATATTCGAAACGGTTATATAGGGACAACTGCATGCATCAAGGCTCCCTATCCCCAACGGTTTCTGGGTTGTGTGGGAAGGACCCCCTATCGCCAACACTCACTTGGCGACGTTTCCAAATGCTGTCGCGGAAAGGGGCTAAAAACCGTTTGTATAGCACCTCGTTGTACCAGTGATTACTTATAGCCATGTATTTCTTCTTCAAATCTTTGGTTTAGTTAGGCCGACTAGATCGATTTTTCTTTCCATGGGACGAGGTGCCTTGTGATGGGTTCGATCTTACGGTGCTCAATCCCAGTGATAGAAGGGGAACTGACACGTATGTATCGTTGCTATTAAGGATAACAAGATGGGGTCTATTCCTACATGAATAGATCTTGTCTACATCATATCATCATTCTTATTGCATTACTCCATTTCTCCATGAGCTTAATACACTAGATGCATGTTGGATAGCGGACGATGTGTGGAGTAATAGTAGTAGATGCACGCAGGAGTCGGTCTACTAAGCTTGGACGTGATCCCTATATAATGATCATTGCCTGGATATCATCATAATTATTTGAAGTTCTATCAATTGCCCAATAGTAATGTTTTTGCCCACCGTATGCTATTTTCTAGAGAGAAGCCACTAGTGAAATTTATGGGCCCCGGGTCTATTTTCTCATCATATATTTTCAGATCTACATTGCTATTTGCCTTTTCTTTAATTTAAATATTTTATTTTCAGATCTATTAATCCAATAATCCAAAAATACCTTGCTGCACTTTTTTTGTTATTTATTTTATTTCGCGTTTCCGCGAGATCTATTTATCCAATCTACTATAATTTTATCTATCTTTTTACCTGGGAGGGATTGACAACCCCTCTTACACGTCGGGTTGCAAGTATTAGTTCTTTGTGTGCAGGTACCGTTTACATAGTGTTGCGTGGTTCTCCTACTAGTTAGATAACCTTGGTATCATCACTGGGGGAAATACCTACAGTAGCTATGCCGCATCATCCCTTCCTATTTGGGGAAATACCGACGTAGTTCAAGCCGCATCAAAAGGAATTTCCGGCGCCGTTGCCGAGGAGACATCATCAACACCTATCAGGTTCCTAATCACAAATCTCATCTCCTTGCAATTTACATTATTTTCATTTGCCTCTCGTTTTCATCTCCCCCATTTCACAAAAATTTGCCATTTATTTGCCCTCTTTTTCGTTCGCTATTTTCTCATAAGATCTATCTTTTTGCTTGCAATCATGAGTGACTTTGGTATGGCAGAAACAGATGATGGCCTAACTCCAAAAATTGGACGTTATGGCAATCTGGATGCTAAAACTTTTGTTTTGGGGCAAGGGAATGTTATGGGAAAAGAACATATCCAAGAATTTTTCCGTTATGTTAAAATTTATATCTTGACGACGCTCCTATACTTAAAAGAGCTAAATCTTATGCGGAATCTATTTCAGCACTAGTTCTGAAACTTGAAAATAGATTTATCCATACCGATCCTACCTTGCAAAGATTGTTTTATGAGCTACCATCTATAAAAGATCCTAAGGCTAAAAAGATAGCTACCCAAGTTCTTATGAATTAATTTTATTACTTAACTCGGGAAGCTAGGGAAATTTTTGATTTTTATGGTATGAGCCGTGAAAAAACGGTGATAAATGAGATCCTTTATAATAGTGACTATATGTTGAGACATTTGCTTGGGAATAACCAAATTTGTTATGAGAATCTTAAAAAGGAAATTCCAGTTTTAGATATAGTACAGGAAGTTTTTAATGATGTCAATCAACAATATTCCTGGATTGTTGCCAAAAATCAAAGGGGATACACAGATGGGCAACTTGATAGTGCTAAAATTACTATGGATAATGTGTTTCAAGTTATTTTTGCAAAACCTCCTGCCAAGAACACTTAGATCTATGCATTATGCCGAGCTAGGGGCACAAAGCGATAGTGCTTGTTGGGAGGCAACCCAATGAATAATTTTTTTTTGTCTTTTTCTTTCTATTCTTGAGTGTTTGGACAATTATGCTACTGTTATGATTGTGGTTTTATGTTTTAGTTAGTGTTTGTGCCAAGCAAAGCCTTTGGGATCATGTTGGGTGATAGTTGATTTGATCTTGTTGAAAAATAGAAACTTTGTGAGCCAGTCACAGAATTGCTAAAAAAATCACAAAAGCGCGATAAAATCCTGATTTTTGTACACAAGATTGATATACAAATTGCCTATGTTGTCCTCATTTTTATGAAATTTTGGAGTTACAGAAGTATTCGAAGTTTTCAGATTGCTACAGATTGTTCTGTTTTTGACAGATTCTGTTTTCTTTGCATTGTGTGCTTATTTTGATGAATCTATGGTTTGTATTGGAGGGTATAAGCCATGGTAAAGTTGGAATATAGTAGAGATAATGCACAATTAAATATGAATGGGTTTGCAGTAGTACTTAGAGTAGTGATTTGCTTTGTTATATTAACAGATCTCACGAAGGTTTTGTTCAGTTTTGTGTGATTGAAGTTTTTAGTTTTGGGTGAGATCATGATGGATGAAGAAATAAGGAGTAAGAAGAGCCTAAACTTGGGGATGCCCATGGCACCGCAAGTTATTATCCAAAGAGGAACACGCAACTAAGCTTGGGGATGCCCCCGAGTGGCATCCCCTCTTTCTTCTAACGACCATCGTTATTTTACTTGGAACTATATTTTTATTCGTCACATATCATGAGTTTTGCTTGGAGCGTCTTGTATTATATGAGTCTTTGCTTGTTTTGCTTTCTAGTTTAAGTCAAATATCCTTGCTGAACACACTTCTTTGAGAGAGCCAAAATTATTCTATGATTTGTTAGAATTGCTCTATGTGCTTCAATTAAATTTTTTGAGGTATGAAATTTCTCTAGTGCTTCACTTATATCTTTTTGAGCACGGTGTGCTTTATTATTTTTGAAGAAATGTTGTCATTCTTCACTTAGATTTATGATAGTTATTAAAAAAATTAAGAAATTTTTATGCTCATGTTCTTCACTTAGATTTGTTTGAGCTATCAAAAGCAACATATGAATTAGTCCCAAAGTGATAGATATTTAAGAGGGATATAATAAAAACTTTCATGAAGACCATTGGACAAAACAAACCTTATTGTTTGCAATAGTTTTGCGATATGATGATAGTGATATGTGAGTCATGTTGGTGAGTAATTATGCTTTAGTAAGAAGAATATTGATGTTAAGGTTTGTGATTCCCTATGCAAGCACGAAAGTCAATAGTTATGCAATGAAATTACATCCTACTTGTGGTGCATTATTCGGTGTTCGTTATGCTTAATACTCGCTTATGAGATTTTTCATTTCTTGGTTGGATGCTTCTCAATCTTTTTCGAGCCTTCACTTGTACTAAGTATGATCACTACTTGTGCATCCAAAATCCTTAAACCCAGTTTTGCCATATGAGTCCACTATACATACCTGTATGTGGTATTCTTTTGCCGTTCTAAGCAAATTTGTATGTGCCATCTCTAATCTTCAAAATAAATTTCCTTTTTGTGTGCACGTAACGCTCATGAAACGGTGGGGGGTGGCTGATATTTTTCATGCTAGATGTATTATTCTCAAGATGATTGTTTATTCACTTGTCATTGGACGAGAGTACGTAAAAGGTATTAGGTATGCCCAGTCCTAAAATGAAAAATGAATTTACTTTATGTTCTAAAATAAATAAATTCCTTGGAAAGTGTTGGTATGGACGGCACCCATGGATTCGGTTAGCCGTGGAATGTGAAAGTATGGTGGGAAAAGGAATAAACTTTATTTTCTGTTTGGGAACCGCCTATGATGTATCTAGCATGGAAAGTATTGGGAACTACTCGATCGTTTTCGTTGATAGGAAAGGCATGCCACCCAAAATGTTTTATCTCTATATTTTTCGCTTTGAGCTCTGGCACATCCCTACTTCCCTCTATGAAGGGCCTTTCTATTTACTTTATGCGATTTTTATTTTTATTTGAGTCTCCATCTTCTCTTATAAAGCACTAACTATGGGGCACTATGATCGTACTTGAGCAATGGGTGTAACTAATATGTGAGTGTGTTTCATGAATGGATCAATGATTGAGCATAATGGGCTAGGGATAACTTGCTTTAGTGTTGATATTTTGAAAGACATGGTTGCTTGTTGATATGCTTGAGTATTGAAATCTTCATGTCAAAATTAGACTATTGCTTTGAATCATAGAAAAGTCCAAATGTCCCTGCTATAAAATAAAATAATATGCGATGAACATGTTTGGCAGCATTCCACATCAAAAATTCTGTTTTTATCATTTACCTACCTGAGGACGAGCAGAAATTAAGATTGGGGATGCTGAAACGTCTCTAACGTATCTACAATTTTTGATTGTTCCATGTTGTTATAATATCATTCTTGGATGTTTTACAATCATTTTATAGCAACTTTATATCATTTTTGGGATTAACATATTAACGTAGTGCCTAGTGACAGTTGCTGTTTTTTTGCTTGTTTTTTACTTCGCAGAAAATCAGTGCCAAACAGAGCCCAAACGCAGCGAAACTTTTTGGAAATTTTTTCTAGACCAGAACACACCTGTTGGGCCAAATAAGTACCAAAGGGGGGCTCGGAGGGGAGCACAAGCCACCAGGGCGCGCCTGGGGGCCTAGGCGCGCCCAGGTGGGTTGTGTGTCACATCCCTAGCTGCTGGTAGTGCTCTAGGCTAGCTTCATGTGTGCATCATGTCTATATTTTCGAAACCTGAACTGAGGAATTTTGGAAGCCTCAAAAACTTAAATAAAAGAGGGGCAAAAACCCTAAAATCTCATTCATTGTTCCAAAATGCTCCTCTTAGATGTTTAATATTTTTGGCAAGGGTTTTGATCCAAACCAAAAATAATGAACATTTTAAAAGGATTTATTTTTGGGACTTTGAATTTAAATCATTACTTATTTGCATTTGGGCATTTAAATACTATAAAATATTTTAAATGCTCAAATAATCCCAAACTGAAATGTTTACTGTAGGATATATTTCTAGCAGTGGTCATGAGCAGTTGCATGATTTTTGGGATTGAATTAGTATTTTTAATAAAGCCACAAAGCTGCAGAAAAAAATAGAAAACAATAAATAAAAGAGAGAGAGAGAGAAGGAAGTTACCTGGCTTTACCCGTGCAGCCCACCAGAGCCGGCCCAGCTCCTGTGCTGGTCCAGCACTATGAGGCCCAGCCCACCTCCTCCTCCCTGTCGCCTTCCTCCTCGCGCCAGTAGGCAGAGGAGGGACTCGGCGCACGCGCCCGAGCTCGCCACGCCACCACCCTGCTCGTCTGCATCGCCTGGACACCGCGACGCCTCGCGTCATACTCTCGGCGCTCCCTCGACCCCCTGGAACCCCCTCGACCTCTCCCATCGCCTCTCCCCTTCCCCGTCCCTCTCGTACACAACCGGCCGAGCGCCACCGTCGCTGACCCTCGTTGCCCTCGCGGCCACCGCCACCCCCTCTCCTCCCCGACGCGCTCCTGAGCTCCGCAGTGCCTCCCTCGACCTCCCCGTCGGCTCACGCGACCGGAGAAGCCCCGAAGCGCCGTCCCGACGCTTTTCCCCTCCTCGGCCACCGAGGACCGCCGCTGTCGATTCGCCGCCTCCGACGCCTCCCCGAGCTCCCCGAGGCCACCGTCGCAACCGCTGTGAGCTCCTCTTCGTTCTCCCCTCTCCCCACCATCGATTGCATCCCCTAGCCGTTGTTTCTGTGATGGCCGAGAGCTCGCTGCCGCCGCCGTGAAGCTCGCCGTTGCTAGCGACCCCTGCTGACCATGAAGAGCACCTGGACGAGTTCGACACGTCCCGCAGATGCTTCCCAACCGCCTAGCTTGTTCATTTGCAAGCTGCAGCCCCGCGCCGCTCGAACCCATAGCTCCGGCCGCCGCCGTTCTGGTCGCCGCCGTCGACCCCGGCCTCCCTGTGCCCAGCTGCGTGCGCCCCTAGACGCGCGGGAGCACGGGCTCCCTCCTGGTGCCCTCAGGGTGCCCAACCGCAGCCTGTAGCGCCGCCTCGACCAACTCCGGCGAGTTCCCGCCGCTGCTGTGGTCGCCGGCGTCACCTGCTGACGTGGCGCCGGTTAATTAGTGCTAATAACCCCGCTAACCACCCCTAGGCCACTGACTGTGGGCCCCACCCCTGGTCAAACCTCAGTTAGCGCTGGGTTTGACCGGGATTAGCTCCTGTGTCACTGACGTGTGGCCCCCACACGTCAGGTTTGACCGAGCCAGCCCAGTTGACCCTGCTGACGTCACTGTGACGTGGGGCTGACGCAATAAGTATTTTCTGGATTTAAAAATAATCAGGAAATTCCAGAAAATAGCTAAAACTTCAATAAATCATAGAAATTCAACTGTAACTCCAAATTAAATAATTTATATATGAAAAATTATCAGAAAAATTCAAGGAATCCATCTGTACCATTTTCATGCATGTTAGAACAACTTATAGCTGCTGTTTAGCACAAATCAATTAAATGGCATTTAAATAATCACATGTGGAGTTTGAATTTGAACCTAGGGTTCAAACCAACTCCATTTAACTTGCTGCTAGTTGCATTAGCTCAAAACACATTCATATTGCCATGTCATAGCATGCATCATACTGTGCATTGCATTGATCGTGTTTCTTCTGTGTTTGCCGGTGCTGTTCCCCCTCGGTAGACGTTGTACCGATGATGTGATCGTTGACACTGATGAAGACTCAATGTTATCTTCAGAAGTGCCAGGCAAGCAAAACCCCCTTGTTCATTCCGATACAATCCTACTCTCTCGCCCTGCTCTCTTTTACTGCATTAGGACAACAACGAGTCATTTGTTACTTGCTGCGGTAGCTGAACCCCTTTATCCTTTGCATGACCTGTCATTGCCACAGTAAATAGATGAAACCCACTAGCATGAGTAGGAGTTGTTTGAGCCCTGATGTGCCTACTCATTCATGTTTGTTTGTCATGCCTGCTACTGCTTAGAGTTGAGTCAGGTCTGATTCATCGGGGATGAATCAGAGGCGTGTGAACATGTCCTACTGGGTGTGAACTAAGTGTGTGAACACGATTTGGTAAAGGTAGCGGTGAGAGGCCATGTAGGAGTACATGGTGGGTTGTCTCATTGCAGCCGTCCTCAGGAACTGAGTTCTGTGTTTGTGATCCATGATCAGTTACTACCACACATTGGGCTCCGGGCACTCCAAGCTCTCTCGACTTATTAATCAACTTGATCTCTGTCCAGGAGTTGCAACTAGTTTCTGGTGTTTGTAGGTAGTGTTAGTAGTCTACCAAGTGGCACCCGGTACAGGTGGGCTTGGGACAGACTAGGCACAGTGGCACGGTGTACCAAGTGGCACCCGGTTGGTGGGCTTGGGAACCCTGCACACATCGTTTGGGGCCGTGAGCGACACCCCGGCCGGATCTCCTTGCGGATGGAACCCGAATAGGCGATAAACCTGGACTAGAGACTTGTTGGTTAGTCAGGTCGTGGCCGACTCCCTCGCCCGGCTTCCGCTTGAAGGTTGCCGAGGTACATGACGTGTACAGGGCGGTAAGTGGCGAGAGCGTGTGTGAAGAAGTACACCCCTGCAGGGTTATCATTATCTATTCGAATAGCCGGATTCCTCGGATATGGAAACTTGGACCCCTTGCATAGTTCATAGACAAGTGAAAGTGGATACTCTAAAATACGCAAGATAAGCGTGAGTGCTATGGATGGCGTTCTCGTAGGGAGACGGGAGCGGATCCATAGTGGTGTATTGGTTGGTGAATATGTGGACTCGTGTGCGCCACTTCAAAAGAGTTACTTGCAGTCGTAGTTCAGGATAGCCACCGAGTCAAAGCTGGCTTGCTGCAGTTAAACCCCACCATCCCCTTGTTGATAATGATGCATATGTAGATAGTTCTGATGTAAGTCTTGTTGGGTACATTTGTACTCACGTTTGCCTATTTTATGTTTTTGCAGAGAGACTTCAGTCTCACTAGTAATTCCGCGTGGTCTTCGACGTTTAGCTTGTTACCTCAGCTACGATCTTGTGCCCTCGGCAGGATCTGGTAGATAGTCAGGCTTCTCAGCCTTTTTCATTTATAGTTGTTTGTACTCAGACATGATAGCTTCCGCTTGTGCTTTGATTTGTATGCTCTGAGTGTTGGGTCATGAGACCCATGTTTGTAATATCTCGCTCCTCGGAGCCTATTGAATAATTACTTGAGTTGTAGAGTCATGTTGTGATGCCATGTTGTATCTGCACATATCGAGCATATTGTGTGTATGTTGTTGAAATGCTTGGTATGTGTGGGATCTGACTATCTAGTTGTTTATCCTTAGTAGCCTCTCTTACCGGGAAATGTCTCCTAGTGTTTCCACTGAGCCATGGTAGCTTGCTACTGCTCCGGAACACTTAGGCTGGCCGGCATGTGTCCTTCTTCGTTCCTGTGTCTGTCCCTTCGGGGAAATGTCACGCGATGAATACCGGAGTCCTGTTAGCCCACTACAGCCCGGTTCACCGGAGTCCTGCTAGCCCAGTGCTACAGCCTGGATTCACTCGCTGATGACCGACACGTTCGATGCTGGGTCATGGATGCCTGTCCCTGTAAGTCTGTGCCACTTTGGGTTTACGACTAGCCATGTCAGCCCGGGCTCCTTATCATATGGATGCTAGCGACACTGTCATATACGTGTGCCAAAAGGCGCAAACGGCCCCGGGCAAAGGTAAGGCGACACCCGTGGGAATACCGTGCGTGAGGCCGCAAAGTGATATGAGGTGTTACATGCTAGATCGATGTGGCATTGAGTCGGGGTCCTGACAGCGTTGGTATCAGAGCTTGACTGCCTGTAGGATTACCAAGCCAAACTGGTCGAAGTTGAGTCTAGAAATGCTTTAGTTATATAAGGGAATTGATTGTGGGATGGAACGTAAGGCTCTTTTTACTCCTTATACCTCATGGCCTTCTGATCTGAGTCAACCTCTTCTCTTCTACGGGGATTAAGAACTAGGCTGCTCATCTATCTACTAGGATGACGAGTTACTATGTTAGAGACTTATAGGATTGATAGTTTCAAGCCTCAATTCAGTTTCTACCTCTGTATGCTAACTATTGATCTCGGAACCTTGATATTGTGCCTCTGAGTGGCTATGCCACCATTTTTGTAGCATGTCTCCAATCTTTCGAGCATTTACAGTCGTTATGCTGCCCGAGTCATCCCAGGTTTATAAATAGTCGGATGCATTTGCAAATCCCTTCCTCATGTTTCCGATGTGCCTTTGGTCAGATTAATCACACAAATCAGTGAGTTGAGGTACTTTATTGCCTTGACATATATGTTGGAGCTGGTATTATGACCCTAGGTGTCTTAGGGGATCATCCAGTAATTTAGCCATGATTTGTGTCCCAGTGTGATGATTCTGGCCATCATTCTTGTAAGCATCCCGTGATGCCACTTAGTTAGTAGGCATTTCACTTATGGGTTTTGAACCCGAGATTCACCCTACTTACCTCATGTTGATAGTAATTGCTAGCTCCCTTAGGTTATTAGTAACCTTGCGATAGTCCTTGAAGTTCGTGGTATCTTCTTCTTCCAAATACCATGAACTACTTATGGCAGAAGTTCCTCGTTGAACTGAATGATCACAACCAGAGTGCTCTTGATGAGTTCTCCATTATATATTATGGCTCTGCCAGTTCTACTTTTCTGCATGGGTTATCCGGAAGAAATATGTTGAACTTCGTTCGACATGCTAAACCATGCATCCACAACTCAGAAAATCGTATGTTCCTTTGAGTTGTCCATCTTTAGTTGTTTTCTGGCCCTTGTATATCAATTGATATTCAGGAGTGGTTATGCATCCGTGTTCATCGTTGCCACTACTCTTGTGGTCTGTCAAGCCATTCCATTCAGGATGAATAGGAGAAACAAACTCCAGAACCTCATCCATATCTAGGATTGGGTCAAAGCAATTGTATTCCGCAGATCAAGTTGCAATCCAGCTTCTGGTCTGTTCTATCTTGAAGTATTGCCGTCTTTATGTCAGGATTTTCATGAGGATTGCACTGGCTCTTGTGAATTCTGGATGTAGTGATACTTCTCGTCATCATTATTCATCCCTCGGTTCCATGTTGTCGCAACCGGAATGCCGACAAGTGAATCGTGATGTGTGAATTCAATACTCCTAGTAACCTTGTTGCTTGGTAGTTAATGGACAATAACCTCATTCTTAGCATGTTGATTTTTGAATCATCGCCCTAAGGTTGATTGTGCTACCTAGTCCTTATTTCCTGGTGCACTCTTTGATTAATGAGTTAGGATGTTGTCAAGTCCTCGCTCATTTGATCATATCATCTTGCCCTGAAAAGAAAGATTGCTCTCGAGCTTAGTAACATACCGGTGGTTCGTGATTTTCCGAATATCTTCTCGGAAGTATTACCAGGTTGTCACCTGACTGTTATGTTGAGCTCGTGATCAAGTTGGTTTCTTGTGAACCACCTTCTCTCCAAGAATCGGTGTTAGATATCCCTGAGCTAGTTGGTTAAGCTAAACGACAACTTGGAGGGTTGGAAGATAAAGGCTTGCCTAACTTAGTTCATTCCAAAGGGATATTCTTGTGTAGTGTGTGTTGAAGAAAGATGATATCTTCATCGATTGGTCCCTGTGATCAGTTGATGGACCTATTGTCTTATCAATCCTTTGATTTGAGTGTGGGCTATCGTCAAATCAAGTCAGAACCAACGATGTTCGTAATGTTGTCTTACTCGTGGTTGATCCCTCGAGCATACACCATTATATCTTTTGGGTCTGACCAATGCCATCACCGTGTTCACATGATGGTGGAAGTCCAGTGATATGGAAATTCCGATGAGTTGTTGTTGAGCCCATTGACAGCATCCTTATCTCCTCCATGATGTTGTTGAACATTAAGTTAGTTTTGGAAACTTTTGAAAGCATTTTCTTCATGCTAGCTCATGAAGTACTTGTTTGATGAAAGGAGTGACTTCCTTTGATTCACGTGCATTTTGATGTAAGTTGCCGTCGTGAATTCGAGAAAGTTTGTTTTTGCTCCTTTGGAATCATCCCAAGTCGGTCATGCACGTGCGAAGAATTCTGTGGTCTGTTAGACTGATCATCTTCATTCCATATGTATATCCTAGCACACCAAGCCACTGATTGACTTGTTCAAGGAAAAGAAGTCTATGCTTGGGATCTAATCCATGGACTTGCGTAAAGACTTCGATATCCTCGATGATGGCTCCCAACCAGAACTCGGTAGTGTTTATTGTAAGACTACCCTGTGGGCATGCTTGTCTGGAACAACGTGTTCACATGTTTGTAGCAGAACCAGCTCATGTTTTGGAGCTTGCTATCGTAGTTCATTTTCTGAGAATCTCGCAACGTCATCTCGTCGATTTGTGTTGCAAACTTTCATTTTTCTTCCTAGACTCGAAGAGTCTGGAATATCCTGACACCAACCAGATCTGAATCTCAGGCAGATATGATGGTTGGAACATTTCCCAAGAACTATAATATTGGTCCCTCGATAACCGGTAAAGTGGATGTCGTGGCCAACACACCCAGCCGGAAGACCTATCATTGTAGTATCTTGTTTGAGGAAGTTGGCCACCTCCCCATAAGGATTTCGTAGGATTTACCTCCGTAACTGTTCCTTATGGATTCTATTGCTCCCGAAGTCCGACCTTTACTTGATGTTCTAGTTATCAAACCATATCTATGAATGGGTTACACTAGCACGTCAAGGAGAACATTAGAAGCGGAGTGCTAAATGTCTCTCGGTCGATCATCCAGATTTTGTTTCCTTGGCCTCGCTAGGGTGAAATCTGAGTTGATGTTATCTTCCTATGCATCTGCCTCGTCCATCGTTGTTCATCATGGTGGTATGTTGTGTTGCCAGGATCCTTGACACGGATGTTGGTAAAACCTTGATGAATATGGAAATGCTCAAGTTCTTGAGAGCACGCACAAGCGCTAGGTGTTATCATCGGCACTAACTGGGTTTGCTCTCAGTTTCCTCGGCAATCTTATGATCCTTTCAAACAGTGAATTCACTCTCTGTTGTTGGGTTCTTCCCCAGTTACCAGAATCATTCCCAGCATTTGCATTTTGTTCCTAGCTTGCACCGCCAATGTGCCATTCTACCATGGGTCTCTTCCATCTCCGGTGATAAGCAAATTCATCCATTACGTTGTCTTCAACAAGGTAATCCACATCATCCAAGTCCGAGTATGCCATTCTACCGACCCCCTCCAAATGATCGCTTGTGATTGCCTTAGGCTGGTATAAAGAGTTTCAATGATCTTTGAATCAAAGGTAATTCTTTTTGCCACTTAAGGGGATAATCTACGAATCACCCTCCTTCAGGATGTTTCGTTGTGGTATCATGGCAACTCAACTCCTCGCTACGTGGACAATCGTTTACCACCTTCTTAGGTGTGGAATCGTTGTCTACCTAGTGAACCTTCGTCATCCGTTTCTTTCCACCCCTCTTGATGTGTATCTCGTGTCTCAACCCGAGAGATGGTCCTATGTCTCATTCCGTGAGTTGTTCGATCTTCGAGAAGATCGACCCTTCTAGAGTCTCCTTCTTCCCTCCATGTCATGTTGGCAGGATTTCTCAGAGCAAGACATCAAGACAATGATGGTGAATGAATCAACGTTCAACTGAAGTGCACCCTGGATCGTGAAGATTATACTAGTCTGCGTTACCCTTCACCTTACCCTACGCTTGAATCTCGAGACGAGATTCTTGTTTAGTGGGGGTGAGTTGTCACATCCCTAGCTGCTGGTAGTGCTCTAGGCTAGCTTCATGTGTGCATCATGTCTATATTTTCGAAACTTGAACTGAGGAATTTTGGAAGCCTCAAAAACTTAAATAAAAGAGGGGCAAAAACCCTAAAATCTCATTCATTGTTCCAAAATGCTCCTCTTAGATGTTTAATATTTTTGGCAAGGGTTTTGATCCAAACCAAAAATAATGAACATTTTAAAAGGATTTATTTTTGGGACTTTGAATTTAAATCATTACTTATTTGCATTTGGGCATTTAAATACTATAAAATATTTTAAATGCTCAAATAATCCCAAACTGAAATGTTTACTGTAGGATATATTTCTAGCAGTGGTCATGAGCAGTTGCATGATTTTTGGGATTGAATTAGTATTTTTAATAAAGCCACAAAGCTGCAGAAAAAAATAGAAAACAATAAATAAAAGAGAGAGAGAGAAGGAAGTTACCTGGCTTTACCCGTGCAGCCCACCAGAGCCGGCCCAGCTCCTGTGCTGGTCCAGCACTGTGAGGCCCAGCCCACCTCCTCCTCCCTGTCGCCTTCCTCCTCGCGCCAGTAGGCAGAGGAGGGACTCGGCGCACGCGCTCGAGCTCGCCACGCCACCACCCTGCTCGTCTGCATCGCCTGGACACCGCGACGCCTCGCGTCATCCTCTCGGCGCTGCCCCGACCCCCTGGAACCCCCTCGACCTCTCCCATCGCCTCTCCCCTTCCCCGTCCCTCTCGTACACAACCGGCCGAGCGCCACCGTCGCTGACCCTCGTTGCCCTCGCGGCCACCGCCACCCCCTCTCCTCCCCGACGCGCTCCTGAGCTCCGCAGTGCCTCCCTCGACCTCCCCGTCGGCTCACGCGACCGGAGAAGCCCCGAAGCGCCGTCCCGACGCTTTTCCCCTCCTCGGCCACCGAGGACCGCCGCTGTCGATTCGCCGCCTCCGACGCCTCCCCGAGCTCCCCGAGGCCACCGTCGCAACCGCTGTGAGCTCCTCTTCGTTCTCCCCTCTCCCCACCATCGATTGCATCCCCTAGCCGTTGTTTCTGTGATGGCCGAGAGCTCGCTGCCGCCGCCGTGAAGCTTGCCGTTGCTAGCGACCCCTGCTGACCATGAAGAGCACCTGGACGAGTTCGACACGTCCCGCAGATGCTTCCCAACCGCCTAGCTTGTTCATTTGCAAGCTGCAGCCCCGCGCCGCTCGAACCCGTAGCTCCGGCCGCCGCCATTCTGGTCGCCGCCGTCGACCCCGGCCTCCCTGTGCCCAGCTGCGTGCGCCCCTAGACGCGCGGGAGCACGGGCTCCCTCCTGGTGCCCTCAGGGTGCCCAACCGCAGCCTGTAGCGCCGCCTCGACCAACTCCGGCGAGTTCCCGCCGCTGCTGTGGTCGCCGGCGTCACCTGCTGACGTGGCGCCGGTTAATTAGTGCTAATAACCCCGCTAACCACCCCTAGGCCACTGACTGTGGGCCCCACCCCTGGTCAAACCTCAGTTAGCGCTGGGTTTGACCGGGATTAGCTCCTGTGTCACTGAAGTGTGGCCCCCACACGTCAGGTTTGACCGAGCCAGCCCAGTTGACCCTGCTGACGTCACTGTGACGTGGGGCTGACGCAATAAGTATTTTCTGGATTTAAAAATAATCAGGAAATTCCAGAAAATAGCTAAAACTTCAATAAATCATAGAAATTCAACCGTAGCTCCAAATTAAATAATTTATATATGAAAAATTATCAGAAAAATTCAAGGAATCCATCTGTACCATTTTCATGCATGTTAGAACAACTTATAGCTGCTGTTTAGCACAAATCAATTAAATGGCATTTAAATAATCACATGTGGAGTTTGAATTTGAACCTAGGGTTCAAACCAACTCCATTTAACTTGCTGCTAGTTGCATTAGCTCAAAACACATTCATATTGCCATGCCATAGCATGCATCATACTGTGCATTGCATTGATCGTGTTTCTTCTGTGTTTGCCGGTGCTGTTCCCCCTCGGTAGACGTTGTACCGATGATGTGATCGTTGACACTGATGAAGACTCAATGTTATCTTCAGAAGTGCCAGGCAAGCAAAACCCCCTTGTTCATTCCGATACAATCCTACTCTCTCGCCCTGCTCTCTTTTACTGCATTAGGACAACAACGAGTCATTTGTTACTTGCTGCGGTAGCTGAACCCCTTTATCCTTTGCATGACCTGTCATTGCCACAGTAAATAGATGAAACCCACTAGCATGAGTAGGAGTTGTTTGAGCCCTGATGTGCCTACTCATTCATGTTTGTTTGTCATGCCTGCTACTGCTTAGAGTTGAGTCAGGTCTGATTCATCGGGGATGAATCAGAGGCGTGTGAACATGTCCTACTGGGTGTGAACTAAGTGTGTGAACACGATTTGGTAAAGGTAGCGGTGAGAGGCCATGTAGGAGTACATGGTGGGTTGTCTCATTGCAGCCGTCCTCAGGAACTGAGTTCTGTGTTTGTGATCCATGATCAGTTACTACCACACATTGGGCTCCGGGCACTCCAAGCTCTCTCGACTTATTAATCAACTTGATCTCTGTCCAGGAGTTGCAACTAGTTTCTGGTGTTTGTAGGTAGTGTTAGTAGTCTACCAAGTGGCACCCGGTACAGGTGGGCTTGGGACAGACTAGGCACAGTGGCACGGTGTACCAAGTGGCACCCGGTTGGTGGGCTTGGGAACCCTGCACACATCGTTTGGGGCCGTGAGCGACACCCCGGCCGGATCTCCTTGCGGATGGAACCCGAATAGGCGATAAACCTGGACTAGAGACTTGTTGGTTAGTCAGGTCGTGGCCGACTCCCTCGCCCGGCTTCCGCTTGAAGGTTGCCGAGGTACATGACGTGTACAGGGCGGTAAGTGGCGAGAGCGTGTGTGAAGAAGTACACCCCTGCAGGGTTATCATTATCTATTCGAATAGCCGGATTCCTCGGATATGGAAACTTGGACCCCTTGCATAGTTCATAGACAAGTGAAAGTGGATACTCTAAAATACGCAAGATAAGCGTGAGTGCTATGGATGGCGTTCTCGTAGGGAGACGGGAGCGGATCCATAGTGGTGTATTGGTTGGTGAATATGTGGACTCGTGTGCGCCACTTCAAAAGAGTTACTTGCAGTCGTAGTTCAGGATAGCCACCGAGTCAAAGCTGGCTTGCTGCAGTTAAACCCCACCATCCCCTTGTTGATAATGATGCATATGTAGATAGTTCTGATGTAAGTCTTGCTGGGTACATTTGTACTCACGTTTGCCTATTTTATGTTTTTGCAGAGAGACTTCAGTCTCACTAGTAATTCCGCGTGGTCTTCGACGTTTAGCTTGTTACCTCAGCTACGATCTTGTGCCCTCGGCAGGATTTGGTAGATAGTCAGGCTTCTTAGCCTTTTTCATTTATAGTTGTCTGTACTCAGACATGATAGCTTCCGCTTGTGCTTTGATTTGTATGCTCTGAGTGTTGGGTCATGAGACCCATGTTTGTAATATCTCGCTCCTCGGAGCCTATTGAATAATTACTTGAGTTGTAGAGTCATGTTGTGATGCCATGTTGTATCTGCACATATCGAGCATATTGTGTGTATGTTGTTGAAATGCTTGGTATGTGTGGGATCTGACTATCTAGTTGTTTATCCTTAGTAGCCTCTCTTACCGGGAAATGTCTCCTAGTGTTTCCACTGAGCCATGGTAGCTTGCTACTGCTCCGGAACACTTAGGCTGGCCGGCATGTGTCCTTCTTCGTTCCTGTGTCTGTCCCTTCGGGGAAATGTCACGCGATGAATACCGGAGTCCTGTTAGCCCGCTACAGCCCGGTTCACCGGAGTCCTGCTAGCCCAGTGCTACAGCCTGGATTCACTCGCTGATGACCGACACGTTTGATGCTGGGTCATGGATGCCTGTCCCTGTAAGTTTGTGCCACTTTGGGTTTACAACTAGCCATGTCAGCCCGGGCTCTTTATCATATAGATGCTAGCGACACTGTCATATACGTGTGCCAAAAGGCGCAAACGGTCCCGGGTAAAGGTAAGGCGACACCCGTGGGAATACCGTGCGTGAGGCCGCAAAGTGATATGAGGTGTTACATGCTAGATCGATGTGGCATTGAGTCGGGGTCCTGACATTGTGCCCACCTCGGCCGCCTCCCGCACCGCCTCTTTGCTCTATAAATACCCCGAAAATCGAAAAACCCTAGGGGATTCGATGAAACACAATTCCAGCCGCCACAAGCTCCAGAAACCACAGATCCAATCTAGACACCATCACAAAGGGGTTCATCATCCTCATTAGTGCCTCTCCGATGATGCATGAGTAGTTCATTGTAGACCTTCGGGTCCGTAGTTAGTAGCTAGATGGATTCCTCTCTCTCTCTCTCTCTTGATTCTCAATACAATGGTCTCTTGGAGATCTATTTGATGTAACTCTTTTTGCGATGTGTTTGTTGGGATCCGATGAACTTTGAGTTTATGATCAGATCAATGTTTTTACCCATGAAAGTTATTTGAGTCTTTTGATCTCTTATTTGCATGATTACTTATAGCCTCGTATTTCTTCTTCGAATTTTTGGTTTAGTTAGGTCGACTAGATTGATTTTTCTTGCCATGGGAAGAGGTGCTTTGTGATGGGTTCGATCTTACAATGCTCAATCCCAGTGACAGAAGGGGAACTGACACGTATGTATCGGTGCTATTAAGGATAACAAGATGGGGTCTATTCCTACATGAATAAATCTTGTCTACACCATGTCATCGTTCTTATAGCATTACTCCATTTCTCCATGGACTTAATACACTAGATGCATGTTGGATAGCAGTCGATGTGTGGAGTAATAGTAGTAGATGTAGGTAGGAGTCGGTCTACAATCTTGGACCTGATGCCTATATAATGATTATTGCATGGATATCGTCATAATTATTTGAAGATCTATCAATTGCCCAACAGTAATTTGTTTACCCACCGTATGCTAT
>NC_041385.1:527647837-527731361 GCF_002162155.2 Triticum dicoccoides | reverse complement strand
ATATATTTTGAGATCTACATTGTTATTTTCCTTTTCTTTTATTTGCATCTTTTACTTTCAGATCTATTAATCCAAAAACTAAAAAATACCTTGCTGCACTTTTTTTAATTTTATTTCGTGTTTCTGCGAGATCTTTTTATCCAATCTACTACAATTTTATGAATCTTTTTACCCAGGAGGGATTGACAACCCCTCTTACATGTGGGGTTGCAAGTATTTTTTCTTTGTGTGCAGGTACCGTTTACATAGTATTGCATGGTTCTCCTACTGGTTCGATAACCTTGATCTTATCACTGAGGGAAATACCTACCGTAGCTGTGCTGCATCATCCCTTCCTCTTCGGGGAAATACCAACGTAGTTCAAGCCGCATCAAAATGAATTTCTGGCGCCGTTGTCGGGGAGACATCATCAACACCTATCACGTTCCCAATCACAAATCTCATTTCCTTGCAATTTACATTATTTGCCATTTGCCTCTCGTTTTCATCTCCCCCACTTCACAAAAATTTGCCGTTTATTCGCCCTCTTTTTCATTCGATGTTTTCTCGTCAGATCTATCTTTTTGCTTGAAATCATGAGTGATTTTGGTATGGCAGAAATAGATGATGGCCTATCTCCTAAAATTGGACGTTATGGCAATCTGGATGCTAAAACTTTTGTTTTGGGGAAAGGGAATGTTATGGGAAAATAACATATCCAAGAATTTTTCAATTGTGTTGGAAATTTAAATCTTGACGATGCTCCTATACTTAAAAGAACTAAATCTTATGCAGAAGGTATTTCAGCACTAGTTCTGAAACTTGAAAATAGATTTATCCGTACCCATCCTACCTTGCAAACATTGTTTTGTTAGCTACCATCTATAAAAGATACTAAGGCTAAAAAGATAGCTACCCAAGTTCTTATGAGTGAATTTGATTACTTAATTCGGGAAGCTAGGGAATTTTTTGATTTTTATGGTATGAGCAGTGAAAAACTGGTGATAAATGAGATCCTTTATAATAGTGACTATATGTTGAGAAATTTTCTTGGGAATAACCAAATTTTTGATGAAAATCTTAAAAAGGGAATTCCAGTTTTAGATATAATCCAACAAGTTTTTAGTGATGTCAATCAACAATATTCCTGGATTGTTGTCGGAAATCGAAGGGGATACACAGATGGGCAACTTGATAATGCTAAAATTACTATGGATACTGTGTTTCAAGTTATTTTTGCAAAACCTCCTGCCAAGAACACATCTACGGAGAATGAGAAGAAAGATGACAACACTTATATCTATGCATTATGCCTAGCTAGGGGCATAAAATGATAACGCTTGTTGGGAGGCAACCCAATGAATAAATTTACTTTTGTCTTTTTCTTTCTATTCTTGAGTGTTTGCACAATTATGATACTGTTATGATTGTGTTTTTTATGTTTTAATTAGTGTTTGTTCCAAGCAAAGCCTTTGGCATCATGTTGGGTAATAGTTGATTTGATCTTGTTGAAAAACAGAAACTTTGTGCGCCAGTCACAGAATTGTTAAAAATCACAGAAGCGCGATGAAATACTGATTTTTGTACACAAGATTGATATAAAAATTTCCTACGTTGTCCTTATTTTACAGAATTTTTGGAGTTACAGAAATATTCAAAGTTTTCAGATTACTGCAGACTGTTCTGTTTTTGACAGATTCTGTTTTCTTTGCGTTGTGTACTTATTTTGGTGAATCTATGGTTTGTATTGGAGGGTATAAGCCATGGTAAAGTTGGAATACAGTAGAGATAATGCAAAAATAAAATATGAATGGGTTTGCAATAGTACTTAGAGTAGTGATTTGCTTTGTTATACTAACGGATCTCACGAAGGTTCTATTGAGTTTTGTGTGATTGAAGTTTTCAAAATTTGGGTGAGATCATGACGGATGAAGAAATAAGGAGTAAGAAGAGCCTATGCTTGGGGATGCCCATGGCACCCCAACTTATTATCCAAGGAGGAACAAGCAACTAAGCTTGGGGATGCCCTTGTGACATTCCCTCTTTCTTCTAACGACCATCGGTATTTTACTTGGAACTATATTTTTATTCGTCACATATCATGAGTTTTGCTTGGAGCATCTTGCATTATATGAGTCTTTGCTTGTTTTACATTTTAGTTTAAGTCAAGTATCCTTGCTGAATACACTTATTTGAGAGTTTTGCTTGGAGCGTCACATATCATGAGTTTTGCTTGGAGCGTGTTGTATTATAACGTCACCCAGTTCACAAGTCGCGCCTTCATGCAATACTTTCAAATCCTCAGAAGCAAGGTTTCATTCACCTCTGTTGCCCATCCCATGAGAAATGGAAAGGCTGAGAGGATGAACACTGAAGTGTTGCATGGGCTCAAGGCGAGGACTTTTGATAAGCTACAAAAGTGCGGAAGGCGCTGGATCGACGAGCTGCCGGTGGTTCTTTAGTCCCTCCGTACGACACCAAATTGAGCTAACGGCCAAACTCCCTTCTCCCTAGTCTATGGGGCAGAAGCAGTGATCCCCACGGAAGTCATATACAAGTCACCGCGAGTATTTGCCTACGATGAAGTAGAGGAAGAGCAACACCGACATGACAATGTCGTGCTCCTTGAGGAGAACCGTCTCCGGGCTGCTACACGTGTTGCACGCTACCAGTAAGCCCTGCGCCGCTATCACAGCCGCAGGGTTCATGCACGGAGCCTTGAGGAAGGCGACCTTGTCCTTAGGCGAGCTCAGTCCGCCAAGGGTACAAACAAGTTGACGCCAAAGTGGGAAGGCCCTTACCGGGTGGTATGAGTCACCAGACCTGGCGCAGTCTGACTAGAGACCGAAGATGGCATTCAATTGCTAAACTCATGGAATATTGAGCATCTTTGTAAGTCCTACCCGTAAGGCGCAGCTGTCGGGCCCTGCCCGGCATCCACCCTTTTGTACAAGTCTTGCCGATGCACATGTAACCCTCTGTACAAAGAAAGGCACAGACCCTGAGCATAGACAATAAAATGAAGCGTTGGCGTCCTAAAAACCTGCATGCATGCATAGCTTAGCGCAAACATGCCATGATCATTTAGATGAGATCATATGTTTCTTTGTTTCCCTCTGTACTAACTGCATGACTCCTGCCGCGGACTTGATCCCAGATAGAAGAAATGGGAACGATCCTACATATCGATCCCCCACAACCCAAACAGATAAGTTTCTCTCTACTCATGGTATCTGTAAGGGGAAAACTTGTGCATAAGAAAACCTTGTCACCTTCAAAGCATTTGTACTCCCATCCTTTGGTTCTAACGATGTTTCAATCAAGATGGTTGTAGTGGCATTTGACAGAGAAGGTTCGACGAGGGGCTATATCCCTTCCCTAGTTCTGAGCCCGTCGGGCCAAGCCCCGCGGCAACGACGGAAGGCACCGACAAGATAGCTTGCCGGGAAAAGCTTGTTTACTTAAAAGTATATAGGTATTCCTCCTCTGCATGGATGTGATACATGCACAAGTACCCGGCAAGCCTGTCTTTTTTTTCATTAATATGCAGATAAACAAGTCCAAACCTTATAGAGTACAAACATGAAGAGAAGAGATTACATATAAGGCTAAAAGTTTGGCAATTGCCTACATGTTTTTTATTAAAAAAGATAAGTGCCCCGTAATCCCTTTCTTGTCCCTCTCCTCCTAGGAGCTGTGGTGGGAGGTGAAGAGGGCAAAAGGAGCGCTTGGGCAGAAGCCCAGCCTGGCCCCACCGAGGCCCGCCTGACGTGTCCCAACAAGATCGGGAGTGGCGAGGCTGCGAAGGCGAGGGACGGAGAGATCGGTCGGACGGTACCCTGGTCACCACCTCCAGGACCAGCGGGACACGACAGCATGGTAGCCGGCGAGGAAGCTTGTCGGGGACCCAGCTAGAAGACCGCTGGAGGGGCCGAAGGCACCAAGGGAACACCCCCCCCCCATCGGCAACCGTCCGAAACAAACTGGTGATGATGGTGCCCGGGAGGGAGATGAAAAGCCGAAAGACGGAGCAACAGACCGGTAGTACGAGACGAACGTGTTGGTGCCATCACGTACTCCAACCTGACGGCATGCCACCCGCCTTCTCCTTCTTCGCCCATTTCTTCGTTGTCACTGTCGTCTGAGGGTGACACCGGACCTTTGGTCCATCGCCTCCCAAGGAGCGGCTAGCGGCGGTGGCGGAGCCCAAGGTGCGCTGAGAGCTCCACTTCCCACCTTGGCGGGTAGGAAGGCGCCTCCGTATTCAATGTCACCCCCGGCCTCTCCAGAGAGGGCAGTGCTGGGATTACCAAAAACCCCAAGCGCGACCCCACGGCGAGCACCAGAAGCCCTGAGGACTCCGCCAACGGGTTGACGAGCTCCAACAGCTTGCGGCAGGGGCGACACCTTTTCCCCTGGCGGCCAGCTCGCATGGAAGGGGCGAGCGCTCCGACACCCTGAAGAAGCATAGCGTCCTCCACACCGGAGTCGATGCGGCGTTCACAGGCACGCCGCCACGAACTGCGACCGCCCCTACTATGGTCGCCACACCTCCCATGGCCTCAGACCAGACTCACTCCCCGAGTGGCAACACTAGCCTTTGGAGTCTTCACTCCCGAGCTGAGGCCCAGGGGATGACCCTGGCCTATCCCCCTCGACATGGTGAAGAAGGAAGCACAAAAGAAGAAGGAAGAAGTGCGTGGATGAATGCCTCCGCTCCTCCTAGCGCCTCCTTTTATAGGCGGGCCGGAGTCGGGGGTTGATTCTTCACCCGCTCCCAAGGGCTCCTTCAAATCTGACCCGTCCAACCTACAGACGGTGACCGAGCTCATCAACCACCCTCTTGCACCAATCTGAAACGTTTGGGCTCCTGCTATAGCGCTCTCTCCTGCACCTTCTGCATACGTTACCTACCCCGCGCGATGCATGCAGCATACGTGGCGGAAAGGATGGGCGTAGTGGGATGAGTGAAATGGTAGTAACCGCCCCGTGGGATAAAGTCATTCACAGGCATTACAAGGTGCCCCCCACCATGTTTGGGATCGCACGACGCGCGGGAAAGTCGAAAACTGACCCAAGCACAGGTTAATGAAGAAGCAAAGAAAATATCAGAAATAGGAGAACTACAACACAAGACCCCTGCCCGTGTACCTGATAGGGCCTACCCCAACGATGCTCGGTAGCATGTTTGGACCAGGCCCAGGGGCTCCTGTCGGTGCAACAAACCCTCATGTATGTTGCCCAGACTGTACACAGGCACGGCGGCAAGGGAAGCAATCTTCACCAAGTGTCTAAGACAAAACCAAGCCAAAGAGATATAGCTCTTTGAGAGATCAAAGGGCAAATCAAGAAGAGCAAGGCAAGCCAAGACACCAAGATATCACTAAGGCAAGGCCTCCCTTGCCGGGCAGGCGAGCTCGGTCAGGTCGAGGCCGCCCCGAGGATAAAGCCAATGTTTCCCCGGCAGGCTTGCCGGGGCCGCTAGCGGCCTACCTCCCCACCAAGACTCCACCGCTCCACCGCATCACATGCAAGTCATCCATCAGTGCGTTGTCGAGCCCTCGGGTGACTAAGCGTCTGTCATTTGGCACATGGCAGCCGCTTGGAAGGAAGATTATCTCCGTATGACACCCATCCAGAGGCGTGTCAAGCAGACAGGTGGAAGATGACTAAGCGGCACGACAGGCTTGTCGGGACGCATCCACAACATGACATCTAGTAGTGTATTTAATGCACTTTGTCCTATCTGCCGGAGTTAGGTATGATAGCATTGTATGTATCCAATCACTAGATAATGACTGTTTTGCCATTGTGGTGATGCCTTAGCCTATGAAAGGAGGGTCGTGGCAACCTTAGAAAGGATTCGAACCCTTGTGTACCCATACGCGTGTAGCTGCTCTCCCCGTGACAACCTTGCCGGTCTTGAGCGTTGCGTCTCCATCATGGTCCTTCTATCAATCCACCAAAGCAGGAGTAGGGTTTTACGCCTCACGACGGCCTGAACCTGGGTAAAAACCACCAGCATCGCCTTCGTCGTGCTGATCCACGGCCTCTGCTCTTTGTGCGACACGAACTCCCCCTACCGAACCACGAAGGGGCCGATGGTCCCATAGGTGATCGTGTTCCACCACGATAGTGTTGTTTTTGTGCAGAAATAAAAGTTCTCAGATTTGGACGAAACTTTTTGGAGAATCATTTCAAAATAAATAAAAAAATCTGGAACCAAGAACCACTGGAGGGGGTCCCCTGGCTGACCACAAGACACCAGGGCGCACCACCCCCTCTAGGCGCGTCCTAGTGGGTTGTGGGGCCCTCGGGGCTCCGTAGACCCTAATCTTTTCCATAAGCACGTATGATTATTTACGGAATACATGCCTACATTATATTTATGAATTGGAGCTAGTTTTGTGTCGCCCTAGGTTATTACTGTTATATGATGAATGTCATCCAACGAATTCACCAATCCAATGCCTATGAGTTTTCAACATATTGCTCTTGCTAAGTTACCATCGTTATTGCTATTGTTACAACTGCTACAAAATTGTTACTCCTGTTACCATTACTATTGCTACTATTACCACTGCTATCAAAACTGTCCAGCACCATTTTGGGTCTTGCCAATGGTGAGGTCCACGTGGTCGCCCAAGTTCTAGAGGAGGCGGTTGGATATGGCCACAACCTCCATGGTGGTTAACTGCTCATGGAACAAGGCCGCCATGTCGCCCCCTGTAGATGGACAACCCAGGGTGTGGAGCTACGCCGAGCCCTTCGTGATCACGTCAGCCACCTCCTGGAAGTGCTCTACTGTGCCACTAGAACTATTCGAAACTATTCGGGTATCTGTGTGAAGAGATCAGTATGATTGACTAGAGGGAGGCGTTGAATAGGGAACTAACATTTTTTTATATCTTTTCCAATTCTATCAATCTTGTGTAAATTTGACTTTATCAAAGGATCTTTTTGGATGTCGTGGTCTTTTATTACGGTCCGCATCTCTATCTCTACTTGTATATATATTATTACAAATTTGCTTCACGGACAACACTTCAGGCACGATCTGCAAACGATACTTGGGCCCCAACATCACTAGCATAAGCTAAAAAAGGAAAACGAAGGTGCGGGCTGGCTGTTGGCCCTTCACATACGATCGTGCAGACGTCGGCCGTAAATTTACGTTCTGTATATCAAGGCTCTATATATTATTACTACTGCCTTTATCCATATATAATTTTCACATTATACATCTCATATACTATGAATATTATCAATAGTCAAAGGCAGTCTCGAAAAGCGTATTTGGCCATGAAAGAGGAAACTTGTTCTCTCTCGCAGACACCCCGTTAAGTTTACACTGATTAATTCTCACCGCGCGATTATCTAATCCATGAAATCTAACACATCAGATTAGTCTGATGAGATACCACAGGTACAATTAGCAATTACATAGGCGGACCACTCTGTGGCAGACGAAAATATTCCCACCAAACCTCCACTAATTATTAACATATATTTGTCACTAATAATTATTATTATCAACCTAAAATAGGAAGCCACTCAACCTAATTGATCTCTACCCACTATGCTATCCCACCAAATATTCCTGGTAACCTCAATTTCAGTAATTCTACCGAGAAGGCATTAACTACCTGCATGGATGCAGGATCAGGATATGATCTGATGGTGGACTTTGGAGTGCATGCGTGAGTCATAATGATGGTATTTACGCCAGGGAAAGAGAGTTACGCACTTAAGGACTAATTCCACGGATCAAAATTGACACCATTAACGCTCACTTTTCCGGCCTTCCGATCCTATATATTCCCGTCTGGAGAGAGTAACCATGATATCCCTCAAGCACACAGGCCGCACACCTGAGATCGAAAAAGAGAGACGCCCCACACCTCCGTCCCTTACCCAACACTAGTCCCGCATATTCGTCAACACGGTTTCCATGGTGCCTTTGCCACTGCCCCTTGACGCGGTGTCTGTGTTGCCCCGCTCCTCGTGAGCATGTCGTCCCTCTCTCGGCTGTCCAGTCCTACCTTTGGTATGGTCACCCTGGACGTAGTGTCCATCTGCTCGATGTTATTATCTTACCCAACGTTTTATTATTTTCGATTCGCCTAGTGCCAATTTTTCATTAATTTTTTAGGGGCACTTTTTCATTTCCTGAATGAATTGGATTTGTAGTTTTGCCTACACTTTTGATTTTGTACGGGGTATCACTTTTTCCCTGCGTGAAAGTTTGCTGATTCGGCTCTATCGAGATCAGTCTGTTTATAACATATTTACTAAATTTGTAGATTACAACCAGGTCAATCATGGAGAGCGTCATACGGGAATAGAAGGGTGTATTTCTCTTACCTTCAAAAATAAGGTGTGTTTATGTTAAGATAATAATTGTTTTGTTTGAATTAGCGTTGTGATTCACGTTGAAATCTCAACGTGGACTAGTGTCATTTTTTGGGCAGACCTTCGCACCTGTATCTTTTTTTAATTTACTTGTCCTTTATGTGCTACTTTCTTATTCCTGAACCACAACGTTTCACAGAGAGAGAGAGAGGAACCTATAGGACGATAATCACGGGGTTGTGGATATCATTAGATAGGTTAGCACTTTTTGATGGCACAATTTACTACTGGGTCATTCATGACTTATGACTTTCAATCTTCTCCTAGCTGAAATAATTGAATGATTGCTAATTAGTTTTTAGTCGGTTGTGAAATAGGTATTCCTTAATGATATCAAAACATTTGCCTGTCTAAATGTAATGTCTCCATTGTTGTTTGGGTCTAATTTTCTCACAAACTGATAACATGGTAAGAGAAGATTCGTGTAGGCACATGAATGTAAATTATAAAGCACCTTAGCACCGCTTCTGTATTTATTTATGTACCTGAAAATTTATTCTTTGTATCAATTTGTTATAGACGTCATTTCAAGACCTAATAAATAATGAAAAATTACGTAAATATATCATCAACTCTTGCATGTGCTAGAACTGATTTGCTGATCATGTGTAAATTCTATTGATCATGTGCAAATTCATCTCGGAAATTAGTTTGTTCAAAATGTGGATCGGGCTAAACACTTGATTCTTCACTTAGTTTCTGGATCACAATGGTGTCTCACTTCTGAAAATACAATTTGAATGACATGCTATTATGTACTAATTTCATTTGTATCTTTTCGAAGAAATATTTTAAATTTTATAAACCATGAACTACTTGAACAAAAGTTAACACATGTGTTGCATGGGCAGGCGTACTAGTCAAAACAAGGTAGACAAGTCTAATTCAAATATGTCGTTGGCTCGGTACTGATTTGCAAAACATTTAAACCAAAAAGATACCTCTATCTCTCCCAAATTCCTTCTTTCCGGAAAGATTGAGATCTACCAAGAAACAAACTTTGAAAGGAAAAATGCACCCATAATAAATTTCTTTTTACAAATTAGCGTCTTCTTAGTGGCAGCTAGGAGTCATTAATAATTTTCTAATTCCACATGCCTTTATTTATTTCATTGTAGTCTACATATTTCGTTTCCGAGTAGAGGAAGTGGGGAGTGTCTGAACAAAAATCCATAGGATCCCAATCTACCTCCATTAACAATGTCACTTTATAGTCTCTGCTTCCAAGTTAGTCGTTCCTTCCTTGCTTGGAGAGAAATGATCTTATTTGTTTACATGGTTATGAAGTAGTTTTTGTCTTTATCTTTTTTATGCCCATCAGCATCCTTTTTTAATGAGATACTTCAGATATAGATTTTTTAACTAAGCAGACACTTTAGATATAGTGATCTCGTCCAGTTGAGCATGTTTTTATATATCTCATAAAAAGGTCAATATGTCTACCTTGTTATGATGATGAGCACGTTGTTTATGAGAGAAACCTATTGAGCACCTTTTTATGATATTTAGAAAAAATGTGCTAAATTGAATAAGATCACTGTATCTGAAGTATCTCGTTAAACAGAATGGATGTTGGCAGGCATAAAAGTATAAAGATAAAACAACTTAATAATCATGTAAACAAGCAAGATCATTTCTTTCCAAGAAAATAAGGAACAAATAATGTGTATGCGAAGAGTATAAACTAACCTTGATAATGGAGGTAGAGAGGTATCCGGTGGCTTTTTGCTCAAACACTCCCCTCTTCCTCTCCTCGGCAATGAATTATGTAGACTACAACAAAGCAAAGAAAGGCATGTGGATTTAAAAAATTATTAATGACTCTAGGCCGCCAATAAGGAGAGGCTAATTCCTAAAATGGAAATCTATAATGGGTGTGTTTTTCATAGAAGTCTATTTCTTGCTAGATTTGATTCTTTGTAGAGAGAAGGGATGTGGGAGATATAGATGTATCTTTTTAATTTAATGATGCACAAATCAGGATCAAGTCAACGATATATTTCAGTTAGACTTGTGTACCTTGTTTTGATATTGATCATAAAAAAGATCATGTGATACTTCTCAAACGTATCTATAATTTTTTATTGTTTCATGGTATTATAATATCATTGTTGTATAGTTTTATAACATTTTATATTAATTTTCTGGAATAACCTATTAATCTAGTGCACAGTGTCAATTGTTGTTTTCTACATGTTTTTAACTTATAGAAAATCAGTATCTATGAAGGTAAAAAAACCAAGGATTTAAAAAAAATTTGGGCACGAAGGTTACAAAAAGCACTGGAGGCATACGAGAGGACCCACATGGCCTCCACACATGCAAGGGGCGTGGCCAGGGCCTTGCCCACACCCGTGTGCACCGTCTTTCGCCCATTATTCCACCAATAAATTCCATATTTCATGAAACCCTTCGCAAGATTTTTCCACCACCACAAGTTTCTATTCCTAGGAGATCCAAACTGAGGCCAATTCCGGCACTCTACATGAGGGGGGATCCACCATGGAAGGCTTCTACGTTAACCTTGCTGCCTCTGTGACCATGTGTGAGTAGTTCCCTTAGGACCTTTGGGTCCATAACAATAGCTATCTCTCTCTCTCTCTCTCTCTCTCTTGTTCTTAAGTACCAAGTTCCCATGAGCTCCCTCACATGATCAAGATCAATTTGATGTAATCAGTGGTGTCTTTGCTGTTGAAATGATGAATTATCACTTTATGATCCGATTGTTCATTAAAATAAATTGAATCTTTTGAAGTTTCTTTGTTGTATAATTAGATAGCTTTGTATGCTCTCTAATCTATCTATCTTCTTTGGCCAAGTTTTATGGGTATTTCTTTAGAGGGAGTGGTGCGTTGTTGTGGGTTTTAATCTTGCAGTGATCTATATCACAGTGACAGAAAGGGACGAGACACATATTTTATTGTTGTTGAAAGGACCACAATGTCGCCTAGAGAGGGTGAATAGGCGTTTAAAAACTTATGCATATTCGTCTTTATCCTAATGTGTAGATAAACTAAGCAGATACTTAATCTAAACAAGATGAGCATAACAAGGATACTAACAAGCAAAAGTAGGTCACACAAACTTACTTGAGCAATATCACAAGCTATGGAAGTGTATCACACACGTTAGCAATTCACACTAATCACAAGATATATCAACAAAGCAAGTATGAATTGCGGAATATAAAGTGTGGGCCTATATAATCTCTACGAGGGAACTAGCCAACACAATATAATGAGGACAATAGTATATTGTGAATGCAAGGTCAAGAGATCAAAGTAAACAAGTAGTGGCTAGGGTTAGAAATAACCGAAGACAAGGAGACGAGGATGTATCCACCACTAGTGGTAGACCTTGAGGTGGTCTTCAAACCTTCACAAATTTTTTGAGGGCAAATCACAAGTTGATTTCTCACTAGAGCACTCTTACCGCCTAGGAGTCTCCAACCTCCAAGAGTAACAAGATCAAAGGGGAAATGCCCAAGACTTGCTCAAAATGAATTCCTTTGGTCACAAGAGGGAGAGGGAGTGGATCTATCACTTGATTGGAAATCTCTCAAGAATTCTCACGAATCTCTCTGGGGTTTAAGGTTTGGTGTAGGAGAAGAGAGAGGGAGCCTTTTTGTGTTCTAAGGTTCATATGAGTGTGATGCTCAACCCCTCCACGAAGTGGTGAAGGGGTATATATAGTGTGGCCCCAAAACTAGCCGTTTGAGAGTAAAAGGCTATGTCGGGCCGAACATCTGGGCTGAGGCGGGACATCTAGCGGCTGAGAAGTGTGCACACAGACATAGAAAAATAGGTTTAATGTACATGGCCTGGACATCTGGCCAAAGCCTAGACATCTGGCTAAAAGCAGCCCAACTACTGGACCCCCAAGCAGGATTTCCAGAATGGGTCCGAAAATCCAGGGAGTCGCGGGAACTTGGACATCAGGCCAAGTCCTGGACATCCGGCCAACACAAAGCAAGCTCCCCGATAGTAAAACATGCATAACTTTCTCATACAGACTCATATTTTGATATCTTGGGCTTGTTTTGAAGCTATCAAAAAAATCCATGTATTCACATATAGAACCACCCAAGATCAACAAAAATGGAGTATGAAGATATGCAAGTGTTAGACCATCACGAAATGGGGGATGCAAATATGCAAAGATATACAAAGGATAAAGATGTGTGTGTGTGTGAGAGAGAGAGAGAGAGAGAGAGAGAGTGTGTGTGTGATCGGAGTGGAATTGTGTGTAGGAGATGGTAACTTGAGCAAGTCCATCACGAAACCCTATGATCCCCTCTTAATAGTGCAGGATCCCTATAACTCAAGAAACATAAAATAGCTAAACAAGATAGCCTCCAAAAATCTATTCTTGAGCATATTTCTTTTTCGATGGTTGTTGATCCATGCAACTACAACAAAATGAACTAATACATTTGACTTGAGCATTCTACTTGAGCTTGATGTTGACATTTATTCTTGGATCAAGATGGAAGCATAACCTTGATCACAACATGTGGTGAAGACTTCAAATAGCTCCCCCATAAGCCATGAGGGGATGATTTCATTGAATTATATTTTCACATGTCCATCATGTGATGATCCACAAGCTTCAAGCATGTAATCCTTCAGGATGCTTATCTTGAGCTTGGCCTTGTCAACCATGATCATTATCACTCGATGTCATACTCTCATGGACTCATGGAATCTTTCTCTTAATGCAAGATCATGAGAATCACCTAACCCATGTACATATAGAAATCACATAATATGGGTTAGTACGCAAAGCGTAACTGACAATTATTTACCATACCACAAGATCCCATGTGGTACATGATTTTTGCGTTTGTGTGATGACCATCTTTTAGTTCAATCTTTGATCTTCATATTGGTCAACATTTATCTTTGCTCCATGATTAATCTTGATGTCTTGAAGGCCCTATTGATCTCTTCACTATGTTTCATTGCTTCAAGACATGATCACCAATATCTCAATTCATATGACCATATCAAGTTTCTCCATGAATTTCATATTGGCCATAACTTGCTCATTTTCACGCTCCAACATAGTCTCTTGAGAGGTATAATGAATTCTTCACTCGAGTTACTTCCTTCCAGACATAATCAACCATGACTCAAACTATGAGCTCATGATGATCCTATCTTCAAGCCATATGTAGAATTCTTATCTTTAATCATTCTCTCAAGATCTTGATCCATCGTGGTTCAACCAATAAGCCTAAGCATGAGAAAGTATGAGATCCTCAATGAAATCCACATATCACATCTTGTTCATCACATGGAATTCATCTTGATCGTATTTTGATTCAATCATTGAGCTCAACCTTGATGCACAACAATTTGTATATGACATTCATTTCGAATCCATTCAATCTCCTTGCATCACAATGGAACAAACATCCTTCAATTCATCCAATATTCTTCACATAGTGCAAATGGAACTTTCCTTCAAATGTATAACTCAATGCAAACATTAGTCCATTAGGATTGTCATTAATTATCAAAACCACACATAGGGACTACATGTACTTTCAATTACCACTAAGGATAAAATGATGTTTTTTGTCACATTGCTCGATATTGTACTATATACATTATGTCATCTTGCTTATTACAATGCTCTGTTTGTCATGAACTTCATACTTAGAGATGCATGCTGGCTAGTGGTCTTGGGGTGGAGTATTAGTTGTAGATACAGTTGGATAACGGTCTACATTTCATGGACGTAATGCCTATATGAGATTATGACATGAACGATCATAGACATGAATATAAATATGGCAATTTAATCGCTACCCAACTATAATTTGTTCACCACACTACATTGTTATGCTTACGAGAGACGCCACTAGTGAACCTATGGCCCCGGGGTCTATTCTCCATTAGTAAAACTTATACAAAAATTTATTCTTTTTTTATCGTTTCTTCTATTACCTTTTGCTACTTCTTGAGCTTGCGTTGGATTTTCCTTGAAGAGGAAAGGGTGATGCAGCAAAGTAGAGATAAGTATTTCCCTTAGTTAGAGAACCAAGGTATCAATCTAGTAGGAGGCACAAGCAAGTCTCCAATCTATGCACCTACACAAACAGTCAAACACTTGCACCCAACGTGATAAAGGGGTTGTCAATCCCTTCATGGTCAATTGCAATGGTGAGATCTGATAGAGATAGATATAAAATATTACTAAAATGTAAAATAACATAAACGTAAATAAATTGCATCAATTGTTTTTTTTTGTTTTATAGATCTGAAAATATATAATGGAAATTAGACCCAGGGGTCATAGGTTTCACTAGAGGCTTCTCTCTTGAAGGAAAACAATACAGTGGGTCAACAGATTACTGTCGAGCAATTGATAGAAAAGCGCAAAGTTACAACTATATCCAAGGCAATGATTATGCATATAGGCATCACATCCGTGTCAAGTAGACTGAAACGATTATGCATCTACTACTATTACTGCACACATCGACCGACTCATGTCTGCATCTAGAGTATTAAGTTCAAGAGAACAGAGTAACGCATTAAGTAAGATGACATGATGTAGAGGGATAAACTCAAGCAATATGATGAAAACCCCATCTATTTTATCCTTGATGGCAACAATACAAATACGTGCCTCGCTACCCCTACTTTGTCACTAGGTAAGGACACCGCCAGATTGAACCCAAAACTAAGCACCTCTCCCATTGCAAGAAATACCAATCTAGTTGGCCAAACCAAACCGATAATTTGAAGAGAAATAAAAAGATATCAAATTATGCATATAAGAATTCAGAGAAGATTCAAATAATATTCATAGATAATTTGATCATAAATCCACAATTCATCGGATCTCGACAAACACACCGCAAAAGAATATTACATCGGATAGAACTCCAAGAACATCGAGGAGAACATGTTATTGAACATCATAGAGAGAGAAGAAGCCATCTAGCTACTAGTTATGGACCCGTAGGTCTGTGGTAAACTACTCACGCTTCATCAAAAGATCAATAGGGTTGATGTAGATGCCCTCCATGATCGAATCCCCCTCCGGTAGATCGCCGGAAAAGGCTCCAAGATGGCATCTTACGGGAACAGAGGCTTGCGGCGGTGGAAAATTATTTTTCGTGGATGCTTCTGATGGTTTGGGAATTTATAGGCCAAAGATTAGGGTTAGGGGAGCTCTGAGGGACCCACAAGGTAGGGGGGCACGCCCTGCACCCTTGTCATCGCTTCGGGACTCCTTTGCCTTGGTCTCCAAGTCCTACTTGTGTCTTCTGGTCCAAGAAAAATCATCGTAAAGTTTTATTCCGTTTGGACTCTATTTGATATTCCTTTCCGGCGAAACTCAAAAACAAGGAAAAAAAATATAAACTGGCACTAGGCTCTGGGTTAATAGGTTAGTCTCAAAAATAATATAAAATAGCATATTAATGCATATAAAACATCCAAAACAGATAATATAATAGCATGGAACAATAAAAAATATAGATACGTTGGAGACGAATCAAGCATCCCCAAGCTTAATTCCTGCTCGTCCTCGAGTAGGTAAATGATAAAAAATGGAATTTTTGATGTGGAATGCTACCTAACATATTTATACATGTAATTTTATTTATTGTGGCATGAATATTCAGATCCATAAGATTCAAAACAAAAGTTCAATATTGACATAAAAACAATAATACTTCAAGCATACTAATAAAGCAATCATGTCTTCTCAAAATAACATGGCCAAAGAAAGTTATCCCTACAAAATCATATAGTCTGGCTATGCTCCAACTTCATCACACAAAGTATTAAATCATGCACAACCCCAATGACAAGCCAAGCAATTGTTTCAGACCAACCTTGATCGAGTTTTGCAAAGATGTGAGCAAACTAATCTCATCTTGAATTGGGAGAAGTGCCACTTTATGGTTAATGAAGGTACTGTCTTGGGACATAAAATTTCGGAACGAGGTATTGATACGTCTCCATTGTATCTACTTTTCCAAACTCTTTTGCCCTTGTTTTGGACTCTAATTTGCATGGTTTGAATGGAACTAACCCAGAATGATGATGTTTTCAACTGAATTTTCATGGTGTTATTTTCGTGCAGAAATAACAGTTCTCGGAATGACCTGAAACTTCACGTAGATTATTTTTGGAATAAATAAAAAATATTGACGAAAGAATCAACCAGAGGGGACCCACACCTGTCCACAAGGGTGGAGGGCACGCCCACCCCCCTGGGGCGTGCCCTCTGGTCTTATGGGTCCCAAGAAGCTCCACCGACCTCAACTCCAACTCCATATATTCACATTCGGGGAGAAAAAAATTAGAGAGAAGGATTCATCGTGTTTTACGATTCGGAGCCGCCGCCACCTCCTATTATTCCTCGGGAGGGCGGATCTGGAGCCCGTTCGGGGCTCCGAAGAGGGAAAATCGTCGTTGTCGTCATTATCAACCATCCTCCATCACCAATTTCATGATGCTCACCGCCGTGCGTGAGTAATCCCATCGTAGGCTTGCTGGACGGTGATGGGTTGGATGATATTTATAATGCAATCGAGTTAGTTTTGTTAGGGTTTGATCCCTGGTATCCACTATGTTCTAAGATTGATGTTGCTATGACTTTGCTATGCTTAATGCTTGTCACTAGGGCCCGAGTGCCATGATTTCAGATTTGAACCTATTATGTTTTCATGAATATATTTGTGTTCTTGATCCTATCTTGCAAGTTATAGTCACCTACTACATGTTATGATCCGGCAACCCCAGAGTGACAATAGTCGGGACACTTCCCGGTGATGACTGTAGTTTGAGGAGTTCATGTATTCAGTAACTGCTAATGCTTTGGTCCGGTACTCTATTAAAAGGAGGACTTAATATCCCTTAGTTTCCAATAGGACCCTGCTGCCACGGGATGGTAGGACAAAAGATGTCATGCAAGTTCTTTTCCATAAGCATGTATGACTATATTCAGAATACATGCCTAAATTATATTGACGAATTGGAGCTAGTTCTGTGTCACCCTATGTTATAACTATTGCATGATGAATGTCATCCGACATAATTATCCATCATTGATCCATTGCCTATGAGCTCATTTCATATTGATCTTTGCGGAGTTACTTTTTCATTGCCACTTTTATGATTGCTACAAAACCACTATTATTACTTTTGCCACCGTTACCGTTACTCCCATACTACTTTGCTACTAAATACTTTGCTGCAGATATTAAGTCTTTTAGGTGTGGTTGAATTGACAACTCAGTTGCTAATACTTGAGAATATTGTTTGGCTCCCCTTGTGTTGAATCAATAAATTTGGGTTGAATACTCTACCCTCAAAAACTGTTGCGATCCCCTATACTTGTGGGTTATCAGGTATTGAGGTGGACAAAGCTAAAGTTGATGCAATTGAGAAAATGCCATGTCCTAAAGATATCAAAGGTATTCGTAGTTTCCTCGGTCGTGTTGGTTACTATAGGAGGTTTATTAAAGACTTCTCTGAAATTTCTAGGCCTCTTACAAATCTTTTACAAAAGAATGTTCCATTTGTTTTTGATGATGATTATGTAGAAGCCTTTGAAACACTTAAGGAAGCTTTAATTTCTGCACCTGTTGTTCAACCACCTGATTGGAACTTGCCTTTTGAAATTATGTGTGATGCTAGTGACTATGCTGTTAGTGATGTTCTAGGACAAAGAGTTGATAAGAAATGAAATGTTATTCATTATGCTAGTAAAACTCTAGATAGTGCTCAAAGAAATTATGTTACTATTGAAAAAGAATTCTTAGCAGTGGTGTTTGCTTGTGATAAATTTAGATCTTACATTATTGATTCTAAAGTGATTGTTCACACCGATCATGCTGCTTTAAAATATCTTATGGAAAAGAAAGATGCTAAACCTAGACTCATTAGGTGGGTTCTCTTGCTACAAGAATTTGACTTGCATATCACCGATAGACAAGGAGCGGAGAACCCCATGGCTGATAACTTGTCTAGGTTGGAAAATATTCTTGATGACCTGATGACCCACAAGTATAGGGGATCTATCGTAGTCCTTTTGATAAGTGAGAGTGTCGAACCCAACGAGGAGCGGAAGGAAATGACAAGCGGTTTTCAGTAAGGTTTTCTCTGCAAGCACTGAAATTGTAGGTAATAGATAGTTTTGTGATAAGATAAATTATAATGAGTAACAAGCAATGAAAGTAAATAAAGTGCAGCAAGGTGGCCCAATCCTTTTTGTAGCAAAGGACAAGCCTGGACAATTTCTTATAATGAGAAAAGAGCTCCCGAGGACACATGGGAATTATCGTCAAGCTAGTTTTCATCACGCTCATATGATTCGCGTTCGGTACTTTGATAATTTGATATGTGGGTGGACCGGTGCTTGGGTACTGCCCTTACTTGGACAAGCATCCCACTTATGATTAACCCTATTGCAAGCATCCGCAACTACAAAAGAAGTATTAAGGTAAACCTAACCACAACATTAGACATATGGATCCAAATCAGCCCCTTATGAAGCAACACATAAACTATGGTTTAAGCTTCTGTCACTCTAGCAACCCATCATCTACTTATTACTTCCCAATGCCTTCCTCTAGGCCCAAATAATGGTGAAGTGTCATGTAGTCGACATTCACATAACACCACTAGAGGAAAGACAACATACATCTCATCAAAATATCAAACGAATACCAAATTCACATGACTACTAATAGCAAAACTTCACCCATGTCCTCAGGAACAAACGTAACTACTCACAAACCATATTCATGTTCATAATCAGAGGAGTAATAATATGCATTAAGGATCTGAACATATGATCTTCCACCAAGTAAACCAATTAGCATCAACTACAAGGAGTAATCAACACTACTAGCTACCCACAGGTACCAATTTCTGGTTTTGATACAAGATTGGATAAGAGATGAACTAGGGTTTTGAGAGGAGATGGTACTGGTGAAGATGTTGATGGAGATTGACCCCCTCCCGGTGAGAGGATCGTTGGTGATGACGATGGTGATGATTTCCCCCTCCCGGAGGGAGGTTTCCCCGACAGAACAGCTCTGCCGGAGCCCTAGATTGGTTCCGCCTCGTAGCGGCGGAGTTTCGTCCCATAAGCTTGCCTCTAGTTTTTTCCAGGGTAAAAGCCTTCATATAGCAGAATATGGGCACCGGAGGGCCACTAGGGGGCCCAAGAGACAGGGGCGCGCCCAGTAGGGGTGGGCGCGCCCCTCACCCTCCTGGCCAGGGTGTGGGCCCCCTCTGGTGTTTTCTTCGCTCAATAATTCTTATTAATTCCAAAACTGACTTCCGTGGAGTTTCAGGGATTTTTGGAGCTGTGCAGAATATGTTTCCACTATTTGCTCCTTTTCCATCCAGAATTCAAGTTGCCGGCATTCCCCCTCTTCATGGTAAACCTTGTAAAATAAGAGAGAATAGCCATAAGTATTGAGATATAATGTGTAATAACAGCCTATAATGCAATAAATATTGATATAAAAGCATGATGCAAAAAGGACGTATCAACTCCCCCAAGCTTAGACCTTGCTTGTCCTCAAGCGGAAGCCGAAATTGAAAAATATGTCCACATGTTTAGAGATAGAGGTGTCGATAAAAATAAAATACGGACATGAGGGCATCATGATCATTCTTATAACAGCAACATATAAAGATTTTGTCATATGATTTCTTATACTCAAGTAACAATCAATTCACAATGTCAAGTATGGTTCAGAAACTTCATTGGCAACTAACAAACTATAATCTCAGTCATTGAAGCAATTGCAATTTATCATAACATCAGAAAGAGTCAAGAATAGAGCTTTTCAGCAAGTCCACATACTCAACTATCATATAGTCTTCTACAATTGCTAACACTCACGCAATACTTGTGGTTATGGAGTTTCAGCCGGACACTGAGAAAGATAGGGGCTTATTGTGTTTCCTCCCAACGTATTCACCTTTGGGTGATGTCAACAATAATAATTCATGCTAACTTACATCCAATTGGATATATGTAACACCCCAAAAATTTAACCATGTTTTGATTATTTAAATTTTGCCAGGAGTTTAAAATTTTTGCTTTCTGGATTTCTTTTAATTTCAGTACCCTTTTTCTTTAATATTGTGGAGTTTTTACCCCAAGTAAAGGCCTTCCAAGATTATTATTGGACTTGTATGCTCTCTCAATAAAACAATTCTATTATCAATGAGATTTTTTATATAATTATTTTTTCCCTGAGCTTTATTTCTCTAAAATGGTTTTTCATAAGTTTCAGGGTCCCATTTGAACTGCAACCCTTTGATAAATTTATTTAATAATCCCACCAAAATTTGGGGATGACATGTGATGTCCATAAATCACTTTTGTGCAAAAATATTCCTTAGTCATTTGGAGATTTTGAGTTTTACCACAAGTTTTTAAATCTGGTCCAGTTGCACTTTTGCACTACAACCTATTTAAATATTTCTTTAAAACTTCCACCAAAATTATGGGATGTTAGTAGTAGTATATTATTCAACCTTCTGCAAAAACCCAGTGATGTTCTTTGAAATTTTTGAGCAAATCATCCCCTTTTGCTCTCTGGTCCAGTTTGGCATTTTCTACTGCAACCATATTTTTGCTTGCTCTTTTTCCCTTGATTCTTTCTCCTGCTTGTAGACCACCCTGCAAAACCCCTAAGTCCAGGAGAGTGGACCCATTGGAGGAATTTTAGTACAAGCAATGATGCCATTTACCTTCTGTCCAGAACTGAGGTTTTGCAAAACTTGCACTATCAAGTTTCTAGTATTGACCAACTAGCATTGCCACCCTCTCTATCACCTAAAGAGACCCCAATCTAGAGATTTTGGCCACCCCAAGAGTTACCTAGATGCCCTTGGCATTCTGTCAAGCACCTTGTGTGCATGACCAATTCTGGCTTAGTTTTTAGTTTGTGTTATGAACTTGATCCCCTGACCAAACCATCATGTCCACTAATCCCCTAGCTAGTTATAACCTCGCCCTGTTAATTTGCGTTTGCATCCAAGCCTCCTAGCTCACCAGGGCATTTCATCGAGCGGTCACCGTGCGTGCTCTGGGCACGGCCAGAGCGCGCGTTTTGCACGTGCGTGCGCCTGAGTCGCCGCGTCTCACTACCGCCTCCCCGCGCCTGTTCTGGTCCCCTCCCGCCTCCAGCCAACGCACCCGGCCCCTCCCTCACCGCAGCGCCGCCCCTGGCGCCCTACAGCGCCGCCGTCCGGTCGGCCGTGGCCACTAGCAGCCGGCCATAGCAGGCCCCTGCCCTGGACAGCGCCGCCCGAGCCTCCCGCGTTCGCCAGCTCGCCCCTGGCGTAGTGCTCGCTTGTCCGCTAGCCCTTGCCACCGTCCCCAGCCTCGACACGTCGTTCTGCGAGCTACAGAACGGCGGTTCGCCGAGCTTATCCACGGCCGCCGCGAAACTGACCTCGGCCGCCTATTTAAGGACCCCCGAGCTCGCCAGGCCCTCAGGCAACCTTCAAGCCAACCCCCTGGAGCTCCCCTCGCCAGCAACCGACGGCGGGAAGCTTTCTTCCCCATCTCCGGTCGGCTCGGCCGCCGCCACGTCCCAGTCCATTTTGTCGCGAACAGATCTCCTCCAGTCCATCCAGCGCCACCAACCTTCTCCCCTCGACCTTCGGAGCCGCCCAGGCTCTCAAATGCGATCGAAAGCCACCGTAGATCAAACCCCCAAAACTCCCGAAGCCACCGGCCGCCGTGAAACTCACCGCCGGTGACTCCCTTCGTCCCCACCTACCTAACGACCACCGGCAGGACCTCCCTGGACCCGCGGATCCATCCCTGCCCTCCGGAGCCCACGGGGAGCCGCCAATCACTGGCGACGATCACCGGAGCCCCGCCTCCACACGGCCAGAGGAGGAAGGAGGCGGGGGAGACCGGTCAAACCTGACCAGTGGGCCCCCTGGACCCATTGTTAGTGACCACGAGCCGGTCCATGCTAGATAAGTGAAAGCGTAAAGCGCAGAGTACGCCTTCCCCTCGAACCGTTTTTATTTTCTGTTTCTTTTATTTAAATTGTTTTTAAACAGAAATTTGACTAAACTTTGACTGGCTCTAACTTTTTAAATATAACTCCAAATGAGTTGATTCTTTTTCCTACCTCTCTCAAATATTGTGTAGTTTATTTTCAGATTTATTGGAAAAAAATTCAGACAACTTTTTTGTACTGTATTGAAACTATGTTTTAATTCAATATTTTCAAAAATAGGATTTTTGGAGAGGAAGAAAACTTCAAAAGTTTTAGGATGCACCCTGCCTCTACACAACTTGAAGGCAAGCATTCTGGACCCTGGCATAATATTGCCGTGTGATACAGTTACAACACCTCTCGTCTCGGAGTTTCCGTTATTTTTTTCTGTGATGATATGAACCAACTCATAAGTGTATATTAAGGATTCCGTGCTATTGGAATTTGAAATGTTGTGATAGTAATTACCCTCGTATGCCTATCATGCCTATCGGAAGGAAGCCGGGAAAGCCACTGTCTTGGGTAGACACGAGCTTGTCTTCGGTCTTCGTCGAGACGGATGTGTCCGGTATGGCATAGTAAGGTATGATGAGTTGTGATTATGCCTGTTGGTTGGAAACATATTTGTCATGCTAATCGTGCAGGTAACACTTAAACCTCCTGAGTCGACCGTAGATCGAGTCTTGTTCCAGTAACCCCCATACTTGTTTCGTGCTACCACTTGTCCCTGCCATAGGTAGGGTATGGTTCAGTAAGTTGTCAACCCCTTTCTAGCACACACCGTACAGAGAGGCCATGGTGGAAGATACCGGCTGCATCCAGTAGGCATGCCACCTGGTCCGGGGGCATGGGTGTTTTCGGTTGTAGCCGAGGGGGTAGCTCCCCTAGTTTGCGCGCATTATAAATTTTGTTTCCCATGCTACTCGAGGTTGTAGCCTCCCCACTTAGAGTTTTGCTTAACGAGTGTCGTGGGTGATTCCAGACACTGATAGGTCAAGCTGGTGTGTGCGTTTAGGTGTGTTTTCAATTAAAAGACCGTAGGCGGAATTATTCCGGATGGACTAACGGAATCCGTTACTCGTGGGTAAAGAGTACACCCTCTGCAGAGATTAAACATCTATTCGAATAGTCGTGTCCATGGTTAAGGACTATAGTCTGGGATGGGTCATGTGTCGGTCTTAGTGTCGGTCTTTGGAGAAAAACTACTAAGCCAGAACTTTGAGTATGACCGGTGACATATGATGATTATGATTACTGTTATTATGGACTAACTATTCTCATTATATGATTTATTGAGTATATATGGGACGGTTCTACCTCCTGGATATTCACTGTGATTATCCTGTCATAAGCCCTTTATGTGGTGTCGCACAGACGCCCGACTGTGGCATGTTTGTTATGGATTTACTATATAAGCCCTTTATGTGGTGTCGCACAGACGCCCGACTGTGGCATGTTTGTTATTGATTTACTAAATAAGCCCTTTATGTGGTGTCGCACGGACGCCCGACTGTGGCATGTTTGTTATCGATTTACTATATAAGCCCTTTATGTGGTGTCGCACAGACGCCCGACTGTGGCATGTTCGTTATTGATTTACTATATAAGCCCTTTAGGTGGCGTCGCACAGACGCTCGACTGCGGCACGTTTGTTACTTACTTCACTTATGAGCCCTTTATGTGGTGTCGCTCAGATGCCCGACTGAGGCATTCTATCTCTATTCTCTAATTTCATCAATTGTGTGTTATGTGAATAACTTGCTTACGTGCATCATGGATTTTATTTTTTGACTGACGTTGCGATCATAGATGATTTTAGAGCATGATTATCATTTGTTATATTATACCCGTGTTCATAATGTTTGAGAGTACATTCAAAGTACTCACTGGCTTGTCCCTGGCTATTGTCTTAGCCAGATTTCTTGCTTGGAGAGGAGCATTGCGATGACAGCCCCGGATCCTAAACAATGGTGATAGCAGCCTCACAAAGATAGGAGTTATCCAGGTCAGCTGTTCATGTGGGAAATGGAGTCCCATAGACGCTGAGAAACCACAAACCGCTTCCGTCATCAGCCACTAGAAACCATTTGTTGTACTCATAGGCCAGAATGGCCTTGTATTACATATTTTGTATTTTGCTTGGAATTTCTGTATTAAGTTTGCGCCTCATCAGCTAACAATAATCCTGGGGCTGGTGAGCACAAGGGCCATTTTTGGGAAATTAATATCCCAAAAATCTGGTCCTAACAAACTTGGTATCAGAGCCAGGCTGACCATTGGCTAATCCTATCTTAGCCAGGTCGATAAACCTAGGTTAACCAAACCACCAGACCATAACCTAACCTTGGCCAAGCTTCTCGCATAAGATAACCCCACAGTGACCCGACACCTTTTGGCAGTCGGTGCCCAACCTATCAGTCTAGCATGTTGATCACGCGCCAGTGACCGACACCTAAATTGTCTCATTCGCAAGCGTGCGAAGGAAGACTCCGTCATTTTTTTCTATAAAAAGGGCACGCTAACCTCAACACAGCACAACACAGCCTCTTCCCCAAACCGAGCCATAATGCCTGGCCTCGTCATGCACAACGAAACCACGGCAAACAACCTTGGAGGTTTTGTGACCGTGCTAGCAAACCTCACCCACCGTGCCTTTGCATTAGAGGAGCCCCCAGAATATGTTGTGTACCAAGGGCCCATGGGCGGTGAGAGCCGTCAATTCTGGGCCACTGTGCACATCTACGGTAGGGGTCTATCGCCAGAACGCCCCTACAGGTTCACCGGAAGGACAACTTCCTTTGAGCCACAAGCCATCCAATTAGCTGCTCGAGAGGCTATAGTTCAACTCCGGCACTTGTCGCCCAGAGTTAACTGTCGCTCTTTCCACTACTACCCCAGCCGTGACGAGTATGGTAGGCCACCCAGGTTGCCAACGGCGATCACGAGACGGATCCTGCATTGTTGCATCTGGTGCGCTATGTAAGTGCACTAGAGGGACTGTTCGATCAAATCACCCTTGATCTGATCGTAGCTCGTGGAGAGCTGGTCTGCCGAGCCCCGGCAAGAGGAGAAGATGAGCCCGACGCTGACAACCCAGTCGTGCTGTTTGGACATCCGATTGAGTCCTTGAGGACTGACCCGGCCATCGACCAAAATACTTTGGTGTCCCCGGAAGCGCTTCGTCGCCTTTTGGGAACACGCTCCAGCGGGATTGTGGTCAACAATCCCCGGGATGGTCATCATGGCTACCCCGACTCAGCAGCCCCTCAACCCCCTCCAGTTAACCCCGACGGTGAAGCCCGTGGAGAAGCCTCGACGTCCACAAGGCAGGCCCGTTTAGATATAAACGAGGTAGACTAAGTCACTCGAGTAGTACCGAGTCTCAGTATGCCCACGCCCTATAGATTATGTAATCTTGCATCGACTTGAATAATCGCAGCCTGCTTGTGTGCCTCTGTTTTAAATAGTAGCCTTGCATAAATATGTTAGCATGCGGTTGCATTTTTAATTCCGGACATAGCTACCAAAACCACACCGACGACAACCACAGTAATACGTCACTTTTATGAGATATGTGTATCTATAGCATTGACCCCGACCCCATGGAGCAGACTCGATAGACTAGTTACCTTTCACCATGGTAAATAACCCAGCCCCAATGTTGTATAAAAAGGCCACCTCGTGACCTTGCCAAGTACCCCTCACCTTGAGCACCACTCGCACAACCATTTCCATTGCCATGCCGATCCCTAGTATTTACCTGAGAACTCCAGATGCAACTCCAGGTAGCTTTGTTAAAATTTTGTGGGACTTTACCTGCAGTACCATGAGTGCTCTCCACCCACCTCAGTATGAGTTACTCAAATCGAGGATCACCCCCTCCACCTCGAAATATTGGGCAGTGGTGCACGTCCCTCCCGCAAACCCAAACCAAGACCCCATGGAAGCTTCCTTCGTGGGGAAATCTATGCCGACTCCACATATTGGCCATAGAAGCTGTTGCGTATGAGGCGCTTACTCGCCTTCGATTCGCGGTACCCTATGCCAGCGAACGAGGGTATTATTACTTCCCGAGTCGGGAAGCACCCGAAGAAGTAGCATCCTTTCCCGGTGAACGAATCGAGAGAGACCCAGTGCGGGCCAACCTTGCCCAGTATGTCATCGCCCAAGAGCGTTTGACCAAGTGAGTGATGGGTTATCTCCAGAACCTCGCTGATTTGAATCCTCAGATCACCATCGGCAGACCACTGAGGCCCAACCAGGAAAGGCACATTCATCGACTGGTCAACCCACTTTCCCCGATAGAAGAAGAGTGTGCCCCAATTCCAGAGACTTTTTCTCAGGACCCTGTCCAATTACCATTATCATTGTAGATGTCATTGATGTGTTTGTTGTCCCTATATTTGTTTATGTGTTGCAACTTATATGTGGTATCCCATATTTGTGCGATGAATTGAATCTTTAGTTTCAATCAACGTGAGTGATTTTTACTACGGTAAAATTTTATTAACTGTTTTCACTCTCGGTAAATCCTAAAGTGAGATTTCTCCCAAAGTTGTTGCAGCATATATTTCTTCTCGACATAGAATTTTTTTTATTCACGCAGCACCATTACAGCAGACGCACGACCCCAACCACTCGACCAAGTGCAAATCCGCGTGCACATTTTTGCACCAAACTAATCACCTCCCTAACACCCCACAGTCTCAGGGGGAGAGATTTGTGAGTAATTACTCGGGTACAGGTTACCTCCGGCACCCTGGCAGCAGTTAGCCCCTGACACCGCACCTAATCCTCGTGATCACCGCCACCTCGGAGAGCTAACACTCGAGCGGCAGCATCATGATGATCATCGAGGATCATCACGCACAAGAGCACGGAGAACCCCAGCAATGCCGCCAACCCTCCGCACATCAGGATCACGTACCAGTCCGGCATCACCTCCTCCATTATAGCCTCGTCTCGAGCTCCTGCAGACAGAAATGGAGGAGAAGGGAGGAGAAGGAGAAGAGAAGTCAGGAGGAGGAAAAAGAAGGAGCACCACGGTTGTTTTATAGCTCGATATCGGTGTACGGTGGGCGAAGTCCACTAGCGCTGCTCATCGCCCGATCGCCGGTGTTCGGAGGCGAATCTGCGAGCAGTGCTGACAGCGCATTGGCCCGCGAGGTGAGTGCATGTTGCGCCGGCAGCTAGCATGCCGCGCACTACCGTAGTACGGCCTAGATGCCCTACGAGCTAGACGTCGCCGGTGGAGAAAGCGCGGGAAAGCGCGCGGGAGAGAGGAATAAGAGAGAGCCAGAGGTAGAGGAAGAGACCGACAGTGGGCCCCGGGTCCACCTGTCAGCCATAGAGAGCACTGTGCTCTCGAGTACGACCAGCATATTTTCAGTAATTTAGAAGTTTATTCTAAATTTACTGTAACCAATAGTAGAAACTGACCGTAAATTTTTTCACGCAACGCCGGTATGCCACACTGTAGTTTTACACCACTTATTGCCCACTCACTGTAGCTACGTTTTAATTACATCAGTAGGATGGTTATTTTTGTGATAGTAGGGGTATTTTTTCAGAAACAACCCTTATCAAATCTCGAGGACGAGATTTTTTCTTAAGGGGGGTAGTGTTGTAACACCCCAAAAATTTAACCATGTTTTGATTATTAAAATTTTGCCAGGAGTTTAAAATTTTTGCTTTCTGGATTTCTTTTGATTTCAGTACCCTTTTTCTTTAATATTGTGGAGTTTTTACCCCATTAAAGGCCTTCCAAGATTATTATTGGACTTGTTTGCTCTCTCAATAAAACAATTCTTTTATTAGTGAGATTATTTATATAATTATTTTCCCCCTCAGCTTTATTTCTCTAAAATGTTTTTTCATAAGTTTCAGGGTCCCATTTGAACTGCAACCCTTTGATAAATTTATTTCATAATCCCACCAAAATTTGGGGATGACATGTGATGTCCATAAATCACTTTTGAGCAAAAATATTCCTTAGTCATTTGGAGATTTTGAGTTTTACCACAAGTTTTTAAATCTGGTCCAGTTGCACTTTTGCACGACAACCTATTTAAATATTTCTTTAAGACTTCCACCAAAATTATGGGATGTTAGTAGTAGTATATTATTCAACCTTCTGCAAAAACCCAGTGATGTTCTTTGAAATTTTTGAGCAAATCATCCCCTTTTGCTCTCTGGTCCAGTTTGGCATTTTCTACTGCAACCATATTTTTGCTTGCTCTTTTTCCCTTGATTCTTTCTCCTGCTTGTAGACCACCCTGCAAAACCCCTAAGTCCAGGAGAGTGGAGCCATTGGAGGAATTTTAGTACAAGCAATGATGCCATTTACCTTCTGTCCAGAACTGAGGTTTTGCAAAACTTGCACTATCAAGTTTCTAGTATTGACCAACTAGCATTGCCACCCTCTCTATCACCTAAAGAGACCCCGGTCTTGAGATTCTGGCCACCCCAAGAGTTACCTAGATGCCCTTGGCATTCTGTCAAGCACCTTGTGTGCATGACCAATTCTGTCTTAGTTTTTAGTTTGTGTTATGAACTTGATCCCCTGACCAAACCATCATGTCCACTAATCCCCTAGCTAGTTATAACCTAGCCCTGTTAATTTGCGTTCGCATCCAAGCCTCCTAGCTCACCAGGGCATTTCGTCGAGCGGTCACCGTGCGTGCTCTGGGCACGGCCAGAGCGCGCGTTTTGCACGTGCGTGCGCCCGAGTCGCCGCGTCTCACTGCCGCCTCCCCACGCCTGTTCTGGTCCCCTCTCGCCTCCAGCCAACGCACCGACCCCTCCGTCCCCGCACAGCCGCCCTGGCACCCTACAGCGCCACCGTCAGGTCGGCCGTGGCCACTAGCGGCCAGCCACAGCAGGCCCCTGCCCTGGATAGCGCCGCCCGAGCCTCCCGCGTTCGCCAGCTCGCTCCTGGCGCAGTGCTCGCTCGTCCGCTAGCCCTTGCCACCGTCCCCAGCCTCGACACGTCGTTCTGCGAGCTACAGAATGGCGGTTCACCGAGCTTATCCACGGCCGCCGCGAAACCGACCCCGGCCGCCTATTTAAGGACCCCCGAGCTCGCTAGGCCCTCAGGCAACCTTCAAGCCAACCCCCTGGAGCTCCCCTGGCCAGCAACCGACGGTGGGAAGCTTTCTTCCCCATCTCTGGTCGGCTCGGCCGCCGCCACGTCCCAGTCCATTTCGTCGCGAACAGAGATCCTCCAGTCCATCCAGTGCCACCAATCTTATCCCCTCGACCTTGCGGAGCCGCCCAGCCTCTCAAACGCGATCAAAAGCCACCGTAGATCAAACCCCCAAAACTCCCGAAGCCACCTGCCACCGCAAAGCTCACAGCCGGCGACTCCCTTCATCCCCACCTACCTAACGACCACTGGGAGGACCGCCCTAGACCCACGGATCCATCCCTGCCCTTCGAAGCCCGCGGGGAGCCGCCAATCGCCGGCGACGATCGCCGAAGCCCCGCCTCCACACGGCCAGAGGAGGAAGGAGGCGGGGGAGACCGGTCAAACCTGACCAGTGGGCCCCCTGGACCCACTGTCAGTGACCACGGGCCGGTCCACGCTGGATAAGTGAAAGCGTAAAGCGCAGAGTACGCCTTCCCCTCGAACCATTTTTCTTTTCTGTTTCTTTTATTTAAATTTTTTTAAACAGAAATTTGACTAAACTTTGACTAGCTCTAATTTTTTAAATATAACTCCAAATGAGTTGATTCTTTTTCCTACCTCTCTCAAATATTGTCTAGTTTATTTTCAGATTTATTTTAAAAATTTCTAGATAACTTTTTTGTACTATATTGAAACTATGTTTTAATTCAATATTTTCAAAAATAGGATTTTTGGAGAGGAAGAACACTTCAAAAGTTTTAGGATGCACCCTGCCTCTACACAACTTGAAGGCAAGCATTCTGGACCCTGGCGTAATATTGTCGTGTGATACAGTTACAACACCTCTCGTCTCGGAGTTTCCGTTATTTTTTTCTGTGATGATATGAACCTACTCATAAGTGCATATTGAGGATTCCGTGCTATTGGAATTTGAAACGTTGTGATAGTAATTACCCTCGTATGCCTGTCATGCCTATCGGAAGGAAGCCGGGAAAGCCTCTGTCTTGGGTAGACACGAGCTTGTCTCCGGTCTTCGTTGAGACGGATGTGTCCGGTATGGCATAGTAAGGTATGATGAGTTATGATTATGCCTGTTGGTTGGAAACATATTTGTCATGCTAATCGTGCAGGTAACACTTAAACCTCCTAAGTCGATCGTAGATCAAGTCTTGTTCTAGTAACCCCCATACTTGTTTCGTGCTACCACTTGTCCCTGCCATAGGTAGGGTACGGTTCAGTAAGTTGTCAACCCCTTTCTAGCACACACCATACAGAGAGGCCATGGTGGAAGATACCGGCAGCATCCGGTAGGCATGCCACCTAGTCCGGGGGCATGGGTGTTTTCGATTGTAGCCGAGGGGGTAGCTCCCCTAGTTTGCGCGCGTTATAAATTTTGTGATCCCATGCTACTCGAGGTTGTAGCTCCCCACTTAGAGTTTTGCTTAACGAGTGTCGTGGGTGATTCCAGACACCGATAGGTTAAGCTGGTGTGTGCGGTTAGGTGTGTTTTCAATTAAAAGACCGTAGGCGGAATTAGTCCGGATGGACTAACGGAATCTGTTACTCGTGGGTAAAGAGTACACCCTCTGCAGAGATTAAACATCTATTCGAATAGCCGTGTCCATGGTTAAGGACTACAGTCTGGGATGGGTCATGTGTTGGTCTTCGGAGAAAAACTACTAAGCAAGAACTTTGAGTATGACCAGTGACATATGATGATTATGATTACTATTATTATGGACTAACTATTCTCATTATATGATTTATTGAGTATCCATGGGACGGTTCTACCTCCTGGATATTCACTGTGATTATCCTGTCATAATCCCTTTATGTGGTGTCGCACAGATGCCCGACTGTGGCATGTTTGTTATGGATTTACTATATAAGCCCTTTATGTGGTGTCACACAGACGCCTGACTATGGCATGTTTGTTATTGATTTACTAAATAAGCCCTTTATGTGGTGTCGCACAGACGCCCGACTGTGGCATGTTTGTTATCGATTTACTATATAAGCCCTTTATGTGGTGTCGCACAGACGCCCGACTGTGGCATATTCGTTATTGATTTACTATATAAGCCCTTTAGGTGGCGTCGCACAGACGCCCGACTGTGGCACGTTTGTTACTTCCTTCACTTATGAGCCCTTTATGTGGTGTCGCTCAGACGCCCGACTGAGGCATTCTATCTCTACTCTCTAATTTCATCAATTGTGTGTTATGTGAATAACTTGCTTATGTGCATCATGGATTTTATTTTTTGACTGACGTTGCGATCATAGATTATTTCAGAGCATGATTATCATTTGTTATATTATACCCGTGTTCGTAATGTTTCGAGTACATTCAAAGTACTCACTGGCTTGTCCCTGGCTATTGTCTTGGCCAGATTTCTTGCTTGGAGAGGAGCATTGCGATGACAGCCCCGGATCCTAAACAATGGTGATAGCAGCCTCACGAAGATAGGAGTTATCCAGGTCAGCTGTTCTTGTGGGAAATGGAGTCCCATAGACGCTGAGAAACCACAAACCGCTTCCCCCATCAGCCAATAGAAACCATTTGTTGTACTCATAGGCCAGAATGGTCTTGTATTACATAGTTTGTATTTTGCTTGGAATTTCTGTATTAAGTTTGTGCCTCATCAGCTAACAGTAGTCCTGGGGCTTGTGAGCACAAGGGCCATTTTTGGGAAATTAATATCCCGAAAATCCGGTCCTGACAATATATATATCAAGATCTTTCAAACACGAGGAGCTTGCCAAAAGATAAAATGAAAAAGGGAAAGGTGAAGATCACCTTGACTCAAGCATAAAGTAAAAACATAAAGTAAAAGATAGGCCCTTCGCAGAGGGAAGCAGGGGTTGTCATGTGCTTTTAGGGTTGGATGCACAAAATCTTAATGCAAAAGAATGTCACTTTATATTGCCACTTGTATATGGACCTTTATTATGCAGTTCGTCGCTTTTATTGCTTCCATAACAAGATCGTATAAAGCTTATTTTCTCTGCACTAATAAGTCATACATATTTAGAGAGCAATTTTTATTGCCTGCAACATGACAACTTACTTGAAGGATCTTACTCAATCCATAGGTAGGTATGGTGGACTCTCATGGCAAAAACTGGGTTTAAGGATATTTGGAAGCACAAGTAGTATCTCTGGCTAGCATGAGGGGGAAAGGCAAGCTCAACATGTTGGGAAGGTCAATGACAATATACTTTAACTGAGATGTGAGAGAACATAAACCATTATGTTGTCTTCCTTGTCCAACATCAACTCTTTTAGCATGTCATACTTAATGAGTGCTCACAATCATAAAAGATGTCCAAGATAGTATATTTGTATGTGGAAACCTCTCTTTCCTTATTACTTCCTATTAATTGCAACGATGACCAAAACTACGTTTGTCAACTCTCAACAACCTTTATGCCTCATACTTTTTATGTGTGAATTCATTACTATCCATAAGATCAATATGAACCCTTTTATTCTTTCTACTTTCTCAAGATCATGGCAAGATAGCAAAGCCCTTGACTCAACACTAATCTTTATTATAGATAGCCCACGGACTCGATTACATAAAGAGATCACAAAGCAAAACTCAAAACTAATTGATACCAAAACTTCAATCTACTAGATCAAGATACTACTAAAAGGATCGAACTAAGTAAAACGGTAAAGATAGGAGTGTGATGGTGATACGATACCGGGGCACCTCCCCCAAGCTTGGCAGTTGCCAAGGGGAGTACCCATACCCATGTGATTATGTCCTCGGAGGTGATCGAGGTGGTGATGATGATGGTGGATAATTGCACTTCGAGCGTAAAAGCTCCTCCAACTTGCGGATAATGCCCTTGAGTCCGACGATATGATCCTTCAACAAAATATTCTCGTGTGTGAGATACTTATTCTGTATGCGAGCTAACTCAATCATCTTGAAAGCTTCAATCTCAGTTGGAGTAAAGAGGTTAGGTAAGGGTTGAGGGATGTCTTCTTCTTTCACCGCCGGAGCTTGAACCTCCATGGCCTTCTTGATCCCTTCATCCTTGTTGATCTCTTCCGATTCTTCTCTTTTCAGAGGGCGACGTCATGGTGCTCTAGATATGTAACAGAAATAGCTTGAAACAAAAACAGAGGATATTTGTGTGATACAATGGTCAAAGCCTTCGGAAGATTATATAATGAATTTTTACCGACCAAAATACATGACGTGCAAGAAAACGGAGTCCGGGAGGCACACGAGGTGGCCACGAGATAGGGGGGCGCGCCCAGGAAGGGTGGGCGCGCCCTCCACCCTCGTGGAGGCCTCATGTCCTTCCCGGACTAATTCTTTCTTTCTAAAATTCTTAAATATTCCAAAACGGATAAAAATTTCCATTAGAATTGTTTTGGAGTCGGTTTACTTACCTACCACATACCTATTCCTTTTTGGAGTCTAGAACATTCTAGAAAATGTCCCTTATGTATTCCTCCGGGGTTACGGTCTCAACAATATTAGTTCCAACATTGATAAGATTACCTGAGATATAATGTTTAATTCTTTGACCGTTCACCACCCTCAGACTTGTGCCTTCGAAGTTGTTGATTTTTATGGCACCGGAACGGTAGACCTCCTCGATAACGTAAGGACCTTCCCATTTAGAGAGAAGTTTTCCTGCAAAAAATCTTAAACGAGAGTTGAATAATAACACATAATCACCTACGTTAAACTCACACTTTTGTATCCTTTTGTCATGCCAGCGTTTGACTTTTTCTTTGAATAGCTTGGTATTCTCATAGGCTTGGGTTCTCCATTCATCAAGTGAGCTAATATCAAACAAACTCTTCTCACCGGCAAGTTTGAAGTCATAGTTGAGCTCTTTAATAGCCCAATATGCTTTATGTTCAAGTTCAAGAGGTAAGTGACATGCTTTTCCATAAACCATCTTATATGGAGACACACCCATAGGATTTTTGTATGCAGTTCTATAGGCCCATAATGCATCATCAAGTTTTTTGGACCAATTCTTTCTAGATCTATTCACAGTCTTTTGCAAAATTAATTTGAGCTCTCTATTGCTCAACTCTACTTGACCACTAGACTGCGGGTGATAAGGAGATGCGATTCTATGATTAACATCATACTTAGCAAGCATCTTACGGAAAGCACCATGAATAAAATGTGAACCACCATCAGTCATAAGATATCTAGGGACTCCAAACCTCGGAAAAATAACTTCTTTAAGCATCTTAATAGAGGTGTTATGATCAACACTACTAGTTGGAATAGCTTCTGCCCACTTAGTAACGTAATCAACAACGACTAAAATATGTGTGTAACCATTAGAGGCAGGAAAAGGTCCCATATAATCAAAGCCCCAAACATCAAACGGTTCAATAACAAGAGAATAATTCATAGGCATTTCTTGACGTCTACTAATATTACCAATTCTTTGACATTCATCACAAGATAAGACAAACTTACGAGCATCTTTGAAGAGAGTAGGCCAATAAAAACCAGATTGCAATACCTTATGTGCAGTTCTATCTCCAGCGTGGTGTCCTCCATATGATTCAGAGTGACACTTGTGTAGGATCTGTTCTTGTTCATGCTCGGGTACACAACGTCTAATAACACTGTCTACTCCTTCTTTATAAAGGTGTGGGTCATCCCAGAAGTAATGTCTTAAATCATAAAAGAACTTTTTATTTTGCTGGTATGTTGAACATAGCAGGCAAACTCCCCTCCAAATGGGAAGGACCCTATGTTATCGAGGAGGTTTATCAATCTGGAGCCATCAAAATAAATAATGCCTAAGGTACTAACCCAAAGGTTGTTAATGGGCCACGAATAAAACATTATATCTCAGGTACGCCCATTAATGTTGAAAGCAATATTATCCAAACTATGACACCCGAAGAACACATAAAAGAAACCTTCTGGAACACTCCAGGATCGTGAAAAAGAGGAGGTACGTGTTACGGTAAGTAAACAGACTCCAAAAAATCCTCAAAAATATTTTTTGTATATTTTGGACTATAACAAAAATTAGGAAAATAAGAAACAACCAGGAAGGCACCCCTGGTAGGCACAAGACACCAGGGCGCCTCGGGTACCTTCCGGACTCCGTTTTTCTTCCGTTTGCTTGTTTCCCAAGATAAAAAATATTTATATACCCCCCGAACCTATTGACCTCCATATCACGGAGAAATCTTATGTTTTATTTTCTTGTTGTTTTCTGACAGATCTAAGTCACCATGACCACTTCAAGCTCCTCCAAGGACAAGTTCTTCGAGAACGTCATTAACCCTTATTTGCGGGAGGTGATGCAGCACCCTCAAGCTATCTAGATGTGTGAGGGGGTGCTCCACATCCGCGATGTGCAAGGCCCCAAGGGGACTGGATCCGTGGAGGTTAGGCTTGAAGCTATGGAGCAGGAAGTCTTCCGGTGCAAGGGGATGGTGGAACATGGACTCAATGCCAATCACCTCATGATCACGGATTACACCCGTGATCTCAAGGTGGATGGCAAGTCCATGAAGGATATCGTCTTCACCTTCAACAAGCAACTCAACTTCCTCCAGAGCCAAATTTACGACCTTCAAAACCAAGTCTTTGAATATGAGGCAAGGTTTAAAGGTATGAGTTTGTCTGCCAGTTGCAGGACCCGCGAGACTCGCTCGTCCTCTTATGATGGCGAGCCTCTACCATGGAAACCCGAGGACAAGATCGCTACCACTTCATCAGCTCTACCTCCTTCTTCATCACCAAAAGAAAATTAAGTATCGGGTATGGGCACTCCCCTTGGCTTGTGCTAAGCTTGGGGGAGGTGCCCTGGTATCGTATCACTTCCACTATATTTTGCCTTTACTTATCTTAGTTCGATCCATAGTTATCTTTTGCTTTAGATGAATAAAAGTTTAGTTCGATCCTTTCTTTTCGAGAGTTTGCTTAGTGATCTATCTTTGTAATCGTGTGCGAGATATATAATAAAGTTTAGTTTGAGTTTGGTTTTCTTTACTTTCATGATCAATAAAAAGAAAGGCAATAAATGAAAAAGATCATATGCTAATCTTATGGTAAGTAATGACATCACATAGGGAAGAGTATAAGTAGAAAATTTTATTAGAGATTTGCAAACATAGCATTGGTCAATGATGCAATTCATGAAAGAATTAATAAGGTAAGAGAAGATTCACATGCAAATATACTATCTTGGACATCTTTTGTGATTGTGAGCCCCCATCAAAATATTATATGCCAAAATTGTTGATGTTGGACAAGGAAGACAACACAATGATTTATGTTTGTTCATATTCACATAGAAGTTATATTGCCATAGATCCTTCAACATGTGGAGCTTTCCCCCCATCTTTGCTAGCCAAAAATTCTACACCAAGTAGAGATACTACTTGTGCATCCAAAAACCTTAAACCCAAATCTTATTTTGAAGAGTCCACCATACCTACCTAAGGATTGAGTAAGATCCTTCAAGTAAGTTGTCATCGGTGCAATAAGGCAATAAAAAATACTTCTAAAAGTGTTAGATCATTTAGTGTAAGAGAAAATTGAGCGTTGTACGAACTTGTGATGGCAAAGAATAAAAGCGACAGACTGCATAATAAAGGTTGCTATCATAAGGGGCAATATAATGTGACGTTCTTTTGCACTAAGGGATTGAGCATACAAACAAAAATCACATGGCAACCTCTGCTTCCCTCTGCGAAGGGCCTATCTTTTATTTTTATGTATTTACTTTTATGCAAGAGTCAAAGTTATTCTCTCTATTCCTTTTTATTTTCTCTTTTGGCAAGCATCATGTGGTGAGGAAAGATCTAGTCACATATATCCAGTTGGATATGGGTAGCATGAGTTATTATTGTTGACATCACCCTTGAGGTGAATACGCTGGGAGGCGAAACTATAAGCCCCTATCTTTCTATGTGTCCGGTGTAAACTTTTTGCTCATGTGTATAAGGTGAGTGTTAGCAATCATAGAAGACTATATGATGGTTGAGTATGTGGACTTGCCAAAAAGGCTTCGATACGTGAATCTTCCTGAAAAGATGATGAATTGTAGCAAAGTTGACTCAGAACATAGTTTGTTGGTTTTCAATAGAGTTTATGCTGTATACTTTGATGTTGTCATGAATTGTTACTTGATCATGAGAAGTCTATGATAAAAAGTTCTACGATAAAGTTTTATGTTAAAGTTTGTTGCTGCTATAATAATATACATGATGCTTCTATGTCCGTATTTTGTTTTTATTGACACCTCTCTCTGTAAGCATGTGGACATGTTTTTCGATTTCGTTTTTTGCTTCAGGATAAGCGAGGTCTAAGCTTGGGGGAGTTGATACATCCATTTTGCATCATGTTTTCCTACTATTATTTATGATGTTTTATGCATAATAATGCTTTTTGGAGTAATTCTAATGCCTTTTCTCTCATAATATGCAAGGTTCACACAAAGAGGGAGAATACCGGCAGCTAGAATTCTGGACCTAAAAAAGCTACGTCAGGCTACCTATTCTGCACAACTCCAAATGAGCTGAAACTTCACGAGGAATTTTTATGGAATAAATAAGAACTATTGGAGCAAATAACTACCATAGGGGGCCCACCAGGTGGGCACAACCCACCTGGGGGCACCAGGGAGCCCAGGCGCGCCCTGGTGGGTTGTGCCCTCGTCATCCCACCTCTGGTGCCCATCTTCTGGTATATAAGTCATTTTGACCTAGAAAAAAGAAGGAGAGGACTTTTGGGACGAAGCGGCGCCGTCTTGAGACGGAACTTGGGCAGGAGCACTTTTGCCCTCCGACGAAACGATTCCCCCCGGGGAACTTCCCTCCAGGAGGGGGAAATCATCATCACCAACAACTTTGCCATCTTGGGGAGGGAAATCTCCATCAACATCTTCAACAACACCATCTCCTCTCAAACCCTAGTTCATCTCTTGTGTTCAATCTTTGTACCGGAACTCTAGATTGGTACTTGTGGGTGACTAGTAGTGTTGATTACATCTTGTAGTTGATTACTATATGGTTTATTTGGTGGAAGATTATATGTTCAAATCCATTATGATATTTAATACCCCTCTGTTATTTAGCATGATTACCATTTGTGAGTAGTTACTTTTGTTCTTGAGGTCACGGGAGAAAATCTTGTTGCAAGTAATCATGTGAACTTGATATGTGTTCGATATTTTGATAGTATGTATGTTGTGATTCCCTTAGTGGTGTCATGTGAACATCGACTACGTGAAACTTCACCACATTTAGGCCTAAGGAAATGCATTGTGGAGTAGTTATTAGATGATGGGTTGCGAGAGTGACAGAAGCTTAAACCCTAGTTTATGCACTATTCCGTAAGGGGCTAATTTGGATCCAAAAGTTTAATGCTATGGTTAGATTTATTCTTAATACTTTTCTCGTAGTTGCGGATGCTTGCGAGGGTGTTAGTCATAAGTAGGAGGTTTGTTCAAGTAAGAATAGCAACTAAGCACCGGTCCACCCACATACCAAATTATCAAAGTAGCGAACACAAATCAAACTAACACGATGAAAGTAACTAGATGAATTTCCCGTGTACCCTCAAGAACACTTTGCTTATCATAAGAGACCATTTTGGCCCATCCTTTGCCTCAAAAGGATTGGGATACCTTGATGCACTTTTGTTACCATTACCGTTACTAGCTCGTTACAAATTATCTTGCTATCAAACTACTCATTACTTATAATTTTAGTGCTTGCAGACATTACCTTGCTGAAAATCGCTTGTCATTTCCTTTTGCTCCTCGTTGGCTTCGACACTCTTACTTATCAAAAGGACTAAGATTGATCCCCTATACTTGTGGGTCATCACGACAACACCCAAGCACCGGTCCACCCACATATCAAATTATCAAAGTAACAAACGTGAATCATATGAGCATGATGAAAACTAGCTTGACAATAATCCCCATGTGTCCTCGGGAGCACTTTGCTTTATATAAGAGTTCGTCCAGGCTTATCCCTTGCTATAACAAGGATTGGGCCACCTTGCTGCACCTTTGCTACACTTGTTACTCGTTACCTGTTATGCATTATCTTATCACAAAACTATCTGTTACCGACAAATTCAGTGCCTGCAGAAAATACCTTGTTGAAAACCAATTATCATTTCCTTATGCTCCTCGTTGGGTTCGACACTCTTACATATCAAAAGGACTACGATTGATCGCCTATACTTGTGGTTCATCATAGTCCATCTCTGCACTAACCAATAATTTCACCAGAGCTAAGGTGAAACATATAGGGAAAAGAAGCATGGTTGTCAGAGACAAGTGGAGAATAATGTGAAGCTGAATATTGACACTGGGTTTAATTATGATTCTGGTTTGGGAAGCACTGGGGCTATTTTAATTGACTATATGGGTTCCCTCTTGGTTGCATCATGTAGCGACATCGCCTTTTGTAGGATCGAAAGTATGTCTAGAGGGGGGTGATTAGACTACTTGACCAAATAAAAATCTAGCCTTTTCCCAATTTTAGTTCTTGGCAGATTTTAGCAACTTAGCATAAGTCAAGCAATCTTAACGCAATTCAAGAAAGCATGCAAAGAGTATATGAGCAGCGAAAAGTAAAGCATGCAACTTGTAAGAATGTAAAGGGAAGGGTTTGGAGAGTGCAAATGCAATAGGAGACACGGATGTTTTTGTCGTGGTTCCGATAGGTGGTGCTATCGTACATCCACGTTGATGGAGACTTCAACCCACGAAGGGTAACGGCTGCGTGAGTCCACGGAGGGCTCCACCCACGAATGGTCCACGAAGAAGCAACCTTGTCTATCCCACCATGGTCGTCGCCCACGAAGGACTTGCCTCACTAGGGTAGATCTTCACGAAGTAGGATCTCCTTGCCCTTACAAACTCCTTGGTTCAACTCCACAATCTTGTCGGAGGCTCCCAAGTGACACCTAGCCAATCTAGGAGACACCACTCTCCAAGAAGTAACAAATGGTGTGTTGATGATGAACTCCTTGCTCTTGTGCTTCAAATGATAGTCTCCCCAACACTCAACTCTCTCTCACGGGATTTGGATTTGGTGGAAAGAAGATTTGAGTGGAAAGCAACTTGGGGAAGGCTAGAGATCAAGATTCAAATGGTAGGAATGGAATATCTTGGCCTCAACACAAGTGTAGGTGGTTCTCTTTCAGAAAATGTATGTTGGAAGTGTAGGCATGTTCTGATGGCTCTCTCCACGAATGAAGAGTGGGTGGAGGGGTATATATAGCCACACACAAAATCTAACCGTTACACACAACTTGCCAATCTCGATGGGACCGAATAGTCAAACTCGGTCAGACCGATTTAGCAAATAATGTGACCGCTAGGGTTTTCGGTGGGACCGACATGCAACTCGGTAGGACCGATATGGTTAGGGTTAGGGCATAACGTAATCTTGGTGAGGCCGATTACACAAACACGGTGGGACCGATTTTGGTAATAAGCTAACCAGAGAGTTGGTCAGGCAAACTCGATGGGACCGATTCACTCATCTCGGTGAGACCAGAAGGATACGAAAGGGAAACAGAGAGTTTGGATTGCAATCTCGGTGGGACCGATCGCTTATCTTGGTTGGACCAAAACGTTACAAAGGGAAACAGAGAGATTACAATCCCGTCTCAGTGAGACCGAGATCCCTATCGGTGAGACTGATTTTCCTAGGGTTTGTGGCAGTGGCTATGACATCTGAACTCGGTGGCGCCGGATAGGAAGAATTGGTGGGGCCAAGTTGGACTTTTGGTTTAGGTCATATGTGGATATGAGAAAGTAGTTGAGGGCTTTGGAGCATATCAGTAAGCATTTTGAGCAAGCAAGCCATTAAGCAATACCTCATCCCTCCTTGATAATATTGGCTTTTCCTATAGACTCAATGTGATCTTGGATCACTAAAATAGAAAATGTAGAGTCTTGTGCTTTGAGCTTGAGCCAATCCTTTTGTCCTTAGCATTTTGAGGGATCCACTTTTCTCATCCATGCCATGCCAATCATTGAGCTTTCCTGAAATATTTATCTTGAAATAGCATTAGCTCAATGAGCTATATGTTGTTAGGAATTACCAAAACCACCCAGGGATAGTTGCACTTTCAATCTCCCCCTTTTTGGTAATTGATGACAACATATAGATCAAAGCTTCGAAAAATGATAATAAGATTGAAAAACATTGTAGCTTTGAGAAATATGTGAAAAGCAAGAGCTCCCCCTAAATTTGTGCATTATTTAAAATTTGCTTTGGACTGCAAATGCACAATGAGTTAGGATCATGGGTTACTCTTCCATGTCACATACATCTTTGTGGAGTGCTCAAAATGATAATAATTAAACACATGCACTCATCACCAAGCAAAGTGAATGATCATATGAGGAAATAATAGATAATATCATCCATCAAGCATTAATGTAGCATAGCATATGATCAAACACATGATCATCCAAGTATCTCACAAAAGAATAATGTATCAAGCAAACACACAAATAACAAAGTTCAACCACCAAAAAGACAAGAGAGATCAGAAGCAACACTCTCTCTCGAAGCCTATGATCTATACATTTTTCTCCCCCTTTGGCAACAAGTTACCAAAAAGTTCATAAAAAATGCATAGTGCTAAACGACTCTCAGGCTTGGTCTTCATGTGATGGTGTAGAGATGGCTCCAAGGACGAAGGCTTCTATTGATGTAGCTGGAGCTGGTGGAGTGGGTACTGGAGCTAGAGGCACTGAAGCTGTAGCTGGTGCAGATGATGTAGCTCTGGTGTCTAGAACAGGCACTACAACAGATCTCTGTCCTTTGGGCACTCTAGCAAAAGCATCAGTTGTAGACTTGCCCTTCTTCTCCTCCACATCCTCCCGAAGTTGCTCAACTGCAGTTTGGATCTCGGTCACTTTGACATCAAGAGCATAAAACTTCTGCTCTATGATTCTCTCCAAGCTCTCCTGGTTTTGAGTCAGGGTGGCCAAGCCCTTCTCAATCCTCAAGGTGGAGGCAATCAAGTAGCCAAGCTGATCTTGCTTGCTCTTCAGGAAAATCTGAGATGCCTCTTCAGCAGTTGGCATCTTTGCAGCCTTCTCAGCCCTTGCTTTCTCCTTCTTCTCTTGTGCTTGCATAGATGATGGTTCATTCTCATCCATCACAGTGGTGTTGTCCTCAAAATCAGGGTAGATGGGCAGGTGCTCCTTGTCCAAAAGATATGTGCCAGTGCCCATCTTGGAGTTTATAAGCTCCTAAATGTGTGAGGCATACCCACAACTCCTCTTCTAATCAGCAGCAGTCGTTTTGATTGTTTCCACAATCAGGCTCATGACTTTGAATTTCTGAGGCACATCAAATATATGCAGCAAGTTGATTGCATGGCCTCTGATCATCTTGTGATCACCTGACTTGGGCAGCAAAGTGTGCCTTAAGACCCAATTGATAGTAGGCAATCCTGACAACAGGTAATGTACAGATCCAAACTTATGTGTCTCTAGTGCAACATCTGGGATCTCTCTATACATGTGAGCCATAGAGTTGTGGTCTTTCTTCTTCTTGGCATAGACATCCAAGTCATCCTCATTCTATTTTGGAGCATTTATCAATTCAAACCATTCTTCAACTGTTGATTGGTACCTAGTACCCTTAGACATCCATACTATCTTCCCATCTGGGTAGAAATGAGTTGTGGAGTAAAACTGCATAATGAGCTCATCATTCCACTTGGTGAGCTTCTGTCCAACAAATCATCTACTCCACAAGACATGAAACTGTCATAAACTCCTGGATAGTGCTCTTAATTCTTCTTGATATAATCCCAGTCAACCCATCTCATGTCACATATTATGGGCTTCTTGTCAAGCAACACTGTCTCATAGAAATCTTGTTGTTCCTTAGTGTGAAACATGTAGTCCACATCAGTTCTTCTTCTGGCAGCATAGGGATCAGTCTGTCTCCAAAGTCTTAGACCTGCATCCTTCCTGAGCTTCATATCTTATGCAACTGGATGAGCATCATTATGATCAGGAATCTTGGGCTTCAACTTTCTCAAGACAAGTGAATCTTCATCTTCTTCAGCGGCTTCAGGCACTAGGGCCTTGTTCTTCTCTTCAGCTGGAATACTCCTGGTGTTCCTCTTAGGTGCAGACTTAGGTTTAGGAGCAGCAGCCTTGGGAGCATCTTTGGGCTTAGATGGAGCAGCCCCTGATCTTATAGCATCTCCCATCAGCTTCTGAACTTTAGGTGCTGGCGCAGCAACCTCTTCTTCTTCTTCTTCTTCAGAGTCTCTCCTCATAGAGGGCTTGCCAAGTACTTTGGCAGTAGTAGTTCTGACTCTCTTCTTCTTCTTCTTCTTATCTTGGCCAGCAGCTTCATCATTAGACTCAATGGTGAACTTCATCGTTTCACCAGTGGCAACCTTCCTAGGTTTGGAAGTGGGAATTCTCCTGGCAGGTGCCTTCTTTTGCATTCCTGGATTAGTGGATGCAGTTGTGCCATATTCCTTCTTCAGCACCTTCTTCTTTGAGGTGGCCTCAACAGCTACATAGTACTCATCTTTAGAATCTGAGGTCTTCTTCTTTCTGGCCCTGGTGGCTGCCTTGGGCAAATTGTTGGGTGTGCTCCTGCTACCCTCATCATAACTGCTAGAGGGACTAGTGCCCTCACTAATGTGAACTTGCTCCTCAAACTTGTTCTGACTGTCACTCTGATCTGACATGATGCAAACTCTAACAACAGACCCTGTGAATAGATATAGATGAGGTAGATTAGATGAGCATCACAAAGCACAAAGATTTTTGCAAAAAATTGAGTCAAAAACTTAGTTTTAGTTTTCCACAGAAAGCATTTCGGAGCTACCGGTTTGTAAACTCGGTGATACTGAAGCAGCTTTTGGAACCTAAACTAGTGAACTCGGTCAGACCGAGTCACAGTTTGGTGGCACCAAGACTGCTAGGGTTTCACAAAGAATCAAACTCGGTCACACCAATTTGCAATTCTCAGTCAGACCAAGAATCACATGTGCAATGGCTTGAGCCAAATCGGTGAGACCGATTTCTACAACTCGGTCGGTCCGAGATGAGTTCGGCAGAAACCTAACCCTAAATTTTCAATCCAAAACTAATCTACGGAGTGATTTCGATGGATAGAGTGATTTCAAACATGGCAAGATACATGGCAATGCAATGTGCTAGGAATCGGAGTTAGGAATAGCACAGAGTTCAAATCCATACCCTAATGCGGCGATGGATTTGCTACGGCGACAACGGCGGAGCAGAATCCCGTTGACGGCGGCGGAGACCAGCGGCGAGAGGTCGCTGGCGACGAGGAGGATGATCCGGAGACCTGAAGAGGTAGAGCAGGCTGTGCGCGGGCGAAGAGTTTTAATTTTTTTTCTTCCAAATTTTGGCCCGGGGGTATATATAGCCTGACCCTGTCGGTGTGACCGAGTGGAACAACTCGGTGGCACCGAGATGCATAACTGCAAGCAGTTACTGCAACTCGGTGTGACCGAAAAGTTCAAATCGATTGCACCGAGATTGAAAACCTAGATCAACTTAGTGATCTCAGTGTGACCGAAAAGGTTGAATCGGTCAGACCGAAACACACAAAGAGGTTTTGGAAGTTTAAGTCTATGACGAATCGGGGACTCAGAGTGCTCCTCACATAGAGTGGTTCGAATCTGACTTGATCAAACTTTGCGATATAGCATGAATAGAGTTTGAGACAAGAAAAGCATAGATAGCTAGAGAAGGTTCTTAGGCATTCTTGTCCATCCACTTGGCAAAAGAAAAAGAAACCAAACAATCAAAACTACAAGTGGATGTCCTCGAATGAGTAAATTATGCAACCAACATGCTCACACAATAAAATGGCAAATGAAATATGTGGCGAAGCATGCACAACCACTTCTAGCATCTATCAAGCAATTGGCGATGACTAGGTCATCTATATATGAGTATATTGACTTAGGAGTCAAATGAGAACATTTGATCATAGGTCATACTCATCGTTTAAGCACAAGTGGGGTTACCACTTTTACATAAAGCATTGTTGTGTTCACACCATTAGAGTTGCTTTGGCTCAATTCTTTGAGTAAAGCTCCCCCTAGATGTGAGATCCCCCTAAGAGGGATGAACTAACCTTGGGTTTTGTCGATGATGACTTCATGTAGGTGTTGAAGATGTGGATGCTCAATGTTGATGTAGATCATTTGGAGCAATCCTTTGGAGTGAGTTGCACTTTCAATACCTACACGGGTTAGTCCCACAAGGAACAAACAAGGATATCCATAGACATAGAGTGATGCACACACACAAGATGATGTCTATGAAAGCATTAGGTTACCTTGTCCCTTGTCTTACCAACAAGAGGGTTTGTGACTCCTTGAACTAGTGCAAGATGTGGAAGTTGATTGCACTTGTACTTGCCAAAATGATAAGAGTGAAGTATGTTGGCGGAGTCACCCTCAAGAACTCTCTAGTTCTTATTCTTCGGGATCCACATCATCTTGATGGGAATCCTTGGAGTTGTAGTTGTACTCGATGAAGTAGAACTTGATGTAGTCTTGGGAACGCACTTGACCAAGGCCTTAGGAGCTTCTTCAAATGCATCAATCTCCTCTTGAAGCTTATCCTTGCCTTTTTGCTTGTGGTCTTGTGGTGGAAGATCATCTTGAGCTTGTGTCCCTTTGAAAGAAGTAGGATCATACTTCTCTTGTTGAGGAACAAACTTCGTCTTGGGGTATTAATCTTCTTCCCACTCAACTCCATTGGCATTGAACTTTTGTTCAAAACCAACACCTTGGTTCTTCCGGTGCCTCCCTTGCTTGCATACAATTTCCTCAAATTGTTTACTCCCAGCAAGGCTCTTGTAAACACTTTTCTCTATAATTCCCTTCAATAAGCTATTTTCTTGCTCAAGTGTAAATTGGCTAAGAGAATCATTAGTGGAATCAAGAGAACTACCAGAAGCAACAACATTGGATTTAACATGATTATTGTTACTACTAGAGGAAGAATATTTCTTGTTCTTCTTACTAGACTTGACTTGAGGCATGTAAGTAGATAAGATTAAACGCTTGGCAATGTAAGAAGAACTTTTCTTGTGAAGATCATCATTGATTGCTTTTAAAAACTCATGTTCTTGCTCAAGGTTGAGCTTTTCAAAGAGTAACTTCTCATGAGTCCTTAAAAGTTCTCGATGATCTCCTAAGATAGCTTCATGAACTAACTTAAGAGTGTTTAGTTCTTTAGTTAGGAGCTCAATCTTCTCCTTATCATTATCATTTGTTTTATCTTGATTAGCATGATTAATTGATGTTTCATCATAGTATTCATCACTAGAGTTGTCAACAAGTAAATCATCATCACCTAACAAGTCATCTTCATCACTATTGAAATCAACATACTCGGGTGTGATACCTTCGGGCCTTTAGCCATGAAGCATCTTCCAAGTCCTTCATTTGGTGAATCAAATATGTCGTAGGAGTTGGTTGACACAAGTGCTAGACCGGCAACACCTTCATCTTGAGTATATTCGGAGTCGGAGTGATAGCTTCTCTCGGAGTGATTGTCGGAGTCGGAGCCGGATACCCATTCACCAACATGAGCTTGATGTCTTTGTTTTGTGTAGCTCCTTGATGACTTGTCCTTCCTTTCCGAATCCTTGCTTCTCCGGGATGTTCTTCGTTCATAACGATCATCTCTACTCCTTCTTTCTCTTGATGGTGATTCTTCTCTTCTACTTCTTCTTTTTGGAGAATCTTCTCTTCTTTTGTAGGGTGTCGTACACTCATTGGAATAGTGTCCGGGTCTTCCACAATTGTAGCAATTACGCTCACGACTAGAAGATCTTTTGTCATTGTAGGACCTTGACTTGGAACTTCTTTCCTTGCTTCTACTCTTGTAGGACTTGTTGAAGTTCTTCACCATTAGGCTCAATTCTTCATTGAAGGTTTGTTTCTCACCTGATGATGTGGGAACTTCACATGAGGCTTTGTAAGCACCACTTGACTTGTTGTGGAGCTCCTCCTTATCCTTGAGTGACATCTCATGAGCAACAATTCTTCCAATGACTTCCGTTGGCTTGAGATCTTTGTGATTGGGCATCATTTGGATCAATGTGCACACGGTATCATTTTCCGTCCAAAGATCTTAGGATTTTCTTGATGATGAATTTGTCGGTCATCACTCCACTTCCAAAGCCGACAATCTCATTTGTGTGAGCAAGCCTAGAGTACATTTCAGCGACACCTTCACCATCCTTCATTTTGAACTTGTCAAGCTGACTTTGACGCACATCCAACTTGGATTCCTTGACGGAGTCGGTACCTTCATGCATGTCAATCAAAGTACCCAAATTTCCTTTGCATTCTCAAGACGACTAATTTTGTTGAATTCTTCAGGGCATAATCCATTGAAGAGGATATCACAAGCTTGAGCATTGTATTGTAGCATCTTCAACTCTTCCGCGGTAGCTTCACGGTTTGGTTCTCCCCCATCAAAGAATTCACCTTGCAAGCCAATACACACAATAGCCCAAACGGCGGGGTTATGTCCAAGAATATGCATTTTCATCTTATGCTTCCAACTAGCAAAATTAGTACCATCAAAGTAAGGACCTCTACGGTGGTAATTTCCCTCTCTAGACGCCATACTCTCCTAGGTTGTGAAACCAATGCTATGACTACCTAAAGCTATGGAAATCAAAGCAAATGGAGACCAAGGCTCTGATACCACTTGTAGGATCGAAAGTATGTCTAGAGGGGGGTGATTAGACTACTTGACCAAATAAAAATCTAGCCTTTTCCCAATTTTAGTTCTTGGCAGATTTTAGCAACTTAGCATAGGTCAAGCAATCTTAACACAATTCAAGCAAGCATGCAAAGAGTATATGAGCAACGGAAAGTAAAGCATGCAACTTGCAAGAATGTAAAGGGAAGGGTTTGGAGAGTGCAAACGCAATAGGAGACACAGATGTTTTTGTCGTGGTTCCGATAGGTGGTGCTATCATACATCCACGTTGATGGAGACTTCAACCCACGAAGGGTAACGGCTGCGCGAGTCCACGGAGGGCTCCACCCACGAAGGGTCCACGAAGAAGCAACCTTGTCTATCCCACCATGGTCGTCGCCCACGAAGGACTTGCCTCACTAGGGTAGATCTTCACGAAGTAGGTGATCTCCTTGCCCTTACAAACTCCTTGGTTCAACTCCACAATCTTGTCAGAGGCTCCCAAGTGACACCTAGCCAATCTAGGAGACACCACTCTCCAAGAAGTAACAAATGGTGTGTTGATGATGAACTCCTTGCTCTTGTGCTTCAAATGATAGTCTCCCCAACACTCAACTCTCTCTCACGGGATTTGGATTTGGTGGAAAGAAGATTTGAGTGGAAAGCAACTTGGGAAAGGCTAGAGATCAAGATTCATATGGTAGGAATGGAATATCTTGGCCTCAACACAAGTGTAGGTGGTTCTCTCTCAGAAAATGTATGTTGGAAGTGTAGGCATGTTCTGATGGCTCTCTTCACGAATGAAGAGTGGGTGGAGGGGTGTATATAGCCTCCACACAAAATCTAACCGTTACACACAACTTGCCAATCTTGGTTGGACCGAATCGTCAAACTCGGTCAGACCTATTTAGCAAATAATGTGACCGTTAGGGTTTTTGGTGGGACCGACATGCAACTCGGTAGGACCGATATGGTTAGGGTTAGGGCATAACATAATCTTGGTGAGACCGATTACACAAACACGGTGGGACCGATTTTGGTAATAAGCTAACCAGAGAGTTGGTCAGGCAAACTCAATGGGACCGATTCGCTCATCTCGGTGAGACCGAAACGTTACGAAAGGGAAACAGAGAGTTTGCATTGCAATCTCGGTGGGACCGATCGCTCATCTTGGTTGGACCAAAACATTACAAAGGGAAACAGAGAGATTACAATCCCATCTTGGTGAGACCGAGATCCCTATCGGTGAGACCGATTTGCCTAGGGTTTGTGGCAGTGGCTATGACATCTGAACTCGGTGGCGCCGGATAGGAAGAATCGGTGGGGCCGAGTTGGACTTTTGGTTTAGGTCATATGTGGATATGAGAAAGTAGTTGAGGGCTTTGGAGCATATCACTAAGCATTTTGAGCAAGCAAGCCATTAAGCAACACCTCATCCCTCCTTGATAATATTGGCTTTTCCTATAGACTCAATGTGATCTTGGATCACTAAAATAGAAAATGTAGAGTCTTGTGCTTTGAGCTTGAGCCAATCCTTTTGTCCTTAGCATTTTGAGGGATTCACTTTTCTCATCCATGCCATGCCAATTATTGAGCTTTCCTGAAATATTTATCTTGAAATAGCATTAGCTCAATGAACTATATGTTGTTAGGAATTACCAAAACCACCCAGGGATGGTTGCACTTTCACTTTTGTAGAAGATGCAGCGACGACAGAAGCACGAGGACTCAGAGATGGACTCATATTGGCAAATGAGTTGGGCTGTAACAATCTCTCGTCAAAGCAAACTGTATGGAGGTGATCGATGCCATGCACAACGGCGGAAACTCTCTTGGCCCAGTAGTGGCCGTCTATTAAGAGTGCTCTTTTCTAGCTCGTAATTTTAATTTCATAGAGTTTAGTTCCTAGGGTGGCCAATATGGCGGAAGATTTGTTGGCTAAGAACCTGGAGACCTTTCAAACTATTTTTTGGAAGTCGGAGCCTCCCGGGTTTTTAGTGGATTTCTTTCAAACAATGTGTCCCTATTTTCTCATGAAATATAAACCACCGCGATGGCATTTCCTCAAAAAAAATATCAATTGAAAATCCAGTTCAGATGGAAACCACGTCAGTACTATGTTTTCAAGTTTATAAAAAATCTAAATATATATATCATGTTTAGAGAGCGGTATTCCTTTTTATTAGCATGTAAAACTACAAGTCCAAACTCTAATTCATTTACGTGATGTGTAAAAACAACAAATTTGGTAATAAATAGTGCCACCACTATTCATTGCTGGTTTTTTCTATACCTCATAAATGATTTTGTGTTTGAACTTGGAATTTCACACACTAAGAGCATCTATAGTCGGACTTGGCAAATCTAACCCCTCAAACGCCCGCGGACACGCCCAGGCGTGCCCGCGGACACTGACAGATCAAGCCTCAAATTTCCCTTCTCACAATCAAACACCTCAACTAGAATACCTCAAATCCGTACAAACTCATGCAACTACGTAAACGATGCATACAAATCGTCCGGCTACTACATACAACATGCCATCGAACTACCAAAAATTGGCATGTTTGGCTATGGTGGAGAAGATCATCCTCGGCTTCCCTTGCCCTTCCCGGCGCCATTGCCGTCCTTCTTGTGGAAGTACCGGGCAAAGATGAAGTAGGGATCGAGCCGGATTTGCTCATCGTCGGAGCTGTCTTCACCGTCGTTGTCCTCCTTCTCCTTCTTTGGTGGCAGTCCGACCATGGCATGGACTGCCTGATTATGCTCTCGGGCGAGGGTGCGCGTGTTCCTCTGCTGCCACTTCTTCATAATGCGGGTGCGGATGGCTTATTCTCTATGGCCACCCGCACTGCCACATCAGCCGCCTCCGCTGCCGCCATGTCGATAGCGAGTCGGGCCTTATCCTCTCCTTCCCACGGCAGGCAGACTAGCCCCGGTGGGACTCATACTCCGCCCGACTGGTGACGGGGAAGGAGAGATTTGATGGCTGCTAAGACCGCGATGATCCAGACCCAGAGGATTCGAGCGGTCGTTGAGCCGACACTATGAAGTCGTGCTGGACAGATCCTGCCATCGGCCGGGCATTGTCCTCCCGGGAGCGGTGGAGTGCAAGGCAGACATGCATTGCCTTCTCCAACCCACACACGATGACACCCGAGTCGACGAATCCGGACTATTCGGAGTTAGATCCGCTGCCCACCACGTCGGAGATGATCGCATATCACTGGAGGTGAGCTTGGATGGCAGAGGGGAATTGAGGAGAGTGGAGTGAAGCGGCTATGGTTTGGTCCGGCGAGCGGATGGGGAGGAATATATGTGGGGTCAGATGGGCCAGCGTGGGCCGGGTCCGACGTGGCGGACGCGCCCGGGCGCCCCCATATCTGCCCCGTATTTGGACTGAATATGAGTGGTGCCGGTCAGTCTGGGCGTTTGAGGCCCATTTGAGGTGCCCGTCTGGGTCGAATTTTCGTGACCGGTCAGTAACCGGGTCGTCCGTCGGGCATTTGAGGCGGATTTGAGGCGTTCAACTATAGATGCTCTAATAGAACATCACCATCTAAGAGGGCGGTGTTTTTTTTGCAAAAAATATCAGATCTATTATTAAGATTCACTGGAAGTACAAAACATTCCAAACATAATAAAAATTACATTGAGGTCCATGGACAATTGAACGACCATTGCCGTCGCCAGAACGAGCCACCGATGCGCCCTTGTTGACGCTCCCATATCGATGCCGACCTAAACTTATCGATGACAACCAGGAAGTATTCGTGCACGTGCCCCAAAGGACCAGTGTTTGGGAGCTGCAATCGTCGCCATTCAATCCTTGAATCGATTTGAAGAACCTGACACCAAATCTCGTTGCTGCTTACGAACGACTAGAAACCCTATCCTTGCTGCTCCGAGGAGCTGGCAGGAATCTATGTTGGAGCTCTGTCTAATCCATCCCGACGAATGAAGTTGAGGAGGATTGGAGCCCAGAAGACTGACTTGAAGAAGAAGCGCCGCCATCCATCCGAGTGCTGCTCTTGTGAGAACCAAAACCCTATCTATCTAAGCCGAGGCACTAGGAATACCCTCCTCACCACCGGCCGCCGGAGCGGCAGGCGAAGGGGAGACAAATCCATGGGCTCGCCGATGGAGATCGAAGGGAAGAAGGCTTTCCTTAGTCGCCTTGCGAGAGGGGAAAGAAAAGTGTGACTATGTTTGTTTAAGAGGGCGGTGTTTTTCCCCTAAAAAAGAACACCACCCACTTTTTTTGCGAGGTAAGAACACCACCCTCTTATTGTACTGTATTTTTAAAGGATTTTTGAAAATTTTTGAACATGGTTCCACAAAGTTTCATTCTATTTTTTTAACATAGTACATATGCAGGCGGTCATACATACACATATACACTCACTCCTACGAACACAAGCATGCACACCCTACCCCTATGAGTACATCCGAGAGACTGAGTCGGCACATCATCTTGAGATTGATGAAGTCGCCACACAGATGCCTTCGTAGTCGACGGAAATGTCTACTCCTACTGAACACACATCGCCGAAAAGAAATCCAAGAAAATACAAGCAGCAAAGTCATGCCTAAGACTTAAACTCTGTTGAGCTGGGATACAACTATATTCCTAAGGGCATCACCAACACCGACCCGCAAACCTCCCGCAACCGTCCCGATCGCGCTATCCGGACTGTGGAGACCATCCAACGCGAATGTATCAGTCCGTGGAGCGGTCCGGACGTGATTTCTTCTGCAAAACAGAGACAAATGTGGGGGAGGTTTGCGGGAGTCCGGACATGCGAAACATCGCTCTCTGCCCCCCTCGCCCACCCAAAAGGAAGGCCGAGCCCGTGCTTTTGTAGCATCCCGCATTGTTTTTGCGCCAAAACCCCCACTTTCTTCTTCAACTCCCTGCCACTCTCCGCCCAATTCCTGCTCTTTTCTCCCACCCTCTCCCTCCCTCTGCCGCCGACACATGGAACCGTCGAAGAAACTGTCGGAGATGTTGTCGGCGGAGGTGCCGGAGGATCCGAGCATCACGCTCACCCGAAGGATCAGCTCGGAGACACGGCAAAATCGCCGCGTCAAAGTGAAGGCCGCAAAGGAGGAGAAGTTGAAGAGCGTCTGGCCACCGGTGGGCCTGGTGGTGGCGATGGGCGTGGTGGGCGTGCCGGACGAGGCGGCCAGCGACGGAGAAGAAGATCAAGCTCGAGGAGAGGAGGACCATGATCAAAGACAGGAAGGCGGCGCTCGAGAAGAAGAAGGCCGCGCTCGAGGATAAGAGGGTGAAGATCGCTGCTAATGCGGAGGGCGCAAAGATGTTGACTAGGAATATCGACTCTTTGGATGCCGACGCTAGAATTACCGTGCAATCCGTTCGCTCCAAATGTTGGAGCAGCAGAAAGATGAGTTGGCAGCGACGAAAGATGAGGAAGCGGCGGAGGCGGACGCGGACGCGGAGGCTGCCTACGCGGCGGCGGCGACACCTCCTTGATCGGGGAGCAAATTGTTGTGATGGCCGGCCCGACAGGGTAGAAATGCACGAACTGCGAGACTGATGTTCTTTTGGATTGGAATGTAAAAACTAAACATATTTGCCTCCTTTTGGTTGTGATCTGGGATGCGATACAGCTCGGGTGTGATCCGACGCTTTGTGTGGATCAATGCTTTGTGTGGATCAACGTAGATTTGAATTTGAATTTGTCGGCAGATATATACATACTTCGTTAGATGGCGGTCTCCCGCATCCGTGTCCGGGGACGGGTGCAGGAGGAAATTTGCAGGTTGCCCTGACCATCCAATCACAAATTTTTATTTTCATTGTAGTAGTAATTTGGTCTCTGCTGTGTCAGATATTCTCTCGCGCTAAAAGAACCCGGACGTTAATCGCAGCTGAAGCGAGTACCGACACTGTTGAACCCGTGGCGCTCACCAAGCACCAACGCACCGGGAACGAACCGTCCCGTCGCGTCGCGTTCCCGTCGCATCCACCCGGCGGAAAACGACAGATCGCGATGAAATCCTCCCCGTCCCACGCCGTCTGCCCGTTGTCTGATTGGCCCCCCACCGCACCAGCGAGCCGCACGAACCCGCGCGCGCCACGAGCGCGCGCGGTCCCACCCGCAGTCGCCGTCGCCGTGGGCCCCTCGGTGTTGCGGGAATCGAATCTCTCCTCCCCTCCCTCCCCCTTCCCCCGGTCCCGTGAGCGACGCATCGCTCCCCAGTCTCTCCACCCCCCTCCTCTCTCTCTCCGTCCGCCCTCCGCATCTCCGCGCCGCCGCCGCTACGCCTCTCCCCGGGGAGCCTCGCCGGCGGCCAGGTAGGGGGGCCTGCCTCACCGCCTCTCCCTCTCGCCGCCTCCCGCTCCCCTCCCCGCTCGGGAATTCCGCGAGGCTCTTGGGTTTATGGGTGGACCCTGAGTTTTCGTTTCATCGCTCCACGAGTGAGCGAGATTCGCTCCCTACCTAGCCTGCAGATCCGTGAGCTCCCGAGCTTAGCATGTCGTGCTAGTCTTTCGGCGATGCTGTGGGTCTCAGGTTGAATTGGGCAGGAAGAGCTGTTCTGGGGGAAATGGCCCTTCTCCTCTCGGAATTAAGCATTTCTGCCTGCCTTTTATCCCCAGCCGTCGGAGGCGCGGGGACAGTTGCAATTCAGCACACGGGCCAGCTGGATCTGTCCTACTTAAATGGAACAGCTAGCGTGCTTTATTCATGCCCGCCCGTCGTGTCCGTGTGAATTTCTTACTAGTATTAGTGATTTCCCAGCCTTCATTTCCTGAAGTGTAGTTTGGTGTGATTGCGATTAAGGTGGAAGATGGAGGCAGGCGGCAAAGATGGCAACCCTTTGAAGAATTACCGTATTGGGAAGACCCTGGGGATTGGTTCCTTCGGGAAGGTCAAGATTGCTGAGCATATAAAAACTGGCCACAAGGTGGCCGTCAAGATCCTTAACCGCCGGAAAATCAAAAACATGGAGATGGAAGAGAAAGGTTGGTAATTTGGCTTGCTCTATTGAGCTCATTCAGTGAGTAGAGTTTCCTATTATGTACATATACCAACATATAACACATAATTAGTTTCTTTGTGGGATGTTTGTTTATTGGGTAATGTGCTAAACTAGTATTCTGCTATTGTAGTAATTATGGCTCATAAATGGAAAGTTGACATGCTACTATTCTTCTATTAATAACATATACTCCCTGTGATTCAGCCGTTCAAGTAATTACCATTCTCATAAATGGAGTGCTCCTTTTTTTCTATCTTTGCATGATGTAGGAAATTGTGATTGACATGAGCAAGCACATCAGCCATGTGAATGCAGCACCACTCTTGATTACTAATGTTGTATAGGAACTGTTTAAGAAAATATTCACTGCTCAAGTGCCAAGCACAACAAATGCTCTCGTCTTACATTTTGAGACAGAGGGAGTATCTTATATAGTTATTTGGTCTAAAATGAAGCACTCCAGTTATTTTTTTTTTGTTTTTTGCATTGTTCTCTTGCAGTGAAAAGAGAGATCAAGATATTAAGATTATTCATGCACCCGCATATCATCCGCCTTTATGAAGTGATAGAGGCACCAGCTGATATTTATGTGGTTATGGAGTATGTTAAGTCTGGTGAATTATTTGACTACATTGTTGAGAAAGGTAGGCTACAGGAGGAAGAGGCCCGCCGTTTCTTTCAACAGGTAATCTCTCCTTTATTGTCTTGAACCCTTTATTCTGAAGATTCTACTCAGCGTCCTAGTTTCTAAACTCTTAAAGTTTGGATTAAGCTTTTTTTTTTTCTGTTCTTGTTTGCCACTTATTTTGATGATGTATCAGCAATGGCATGTGAAATATAGTTTGCTCGGAAATTGCAGAGTGCAGACACAGTAATGATGTTTATCATTCCACTCAGACCCTTAATGTGACGGGTTACTTTGTTTTCTGTCTTTGAACAGATCATATCTGGTGTTCAATATTGCCACAGGAACATGGTGGTGCACCGCGATCTAAAGCCGGAGAACCTTCTTTTGGACAATAATTGTGATGTTAAGATTGCGGATTTTGGCTTAAGTAATGTTATGCGTGACGGCCACTTTCTTAAGACAAGTTGTGGTAGCCCAAATTATGCAGCTCCGGAGGTAATTATCCTTGAACTAATTTCAGACAGAAAGGACATGGCATCGTTGTAGCTTTGTTCCCAGACTCTTTGGTTTCACTGTATAATATACTTTCTGTTATGTAGGTTATATCTGGAAAACTGTACGCTGGGCCTGAAGTTGATGTATGGAGCTGCGGTGTTATTCTTTATGCTCTTCTATGTGGTACTCTTCCATTTGATGATGAGAACATACCCAACCTTTTTAAGAAAATAAAGGTTAGCAATTATATGTGTTGTCTGCATTTGAATGGTGCATCTGTACCTGCTTCTAGTGATATAAATAATATATTCCATTTTTCATTTCAGGGTGGAATATATACCCTTCCGAGCCATTTATCAGGCCCAGCAAGGGATTTGATTCCAAGGATGCTAGTTGTTGATCCTATGAAAAGGATAACCATTCGTGAAATACGCGAGCATCCATGGTTTGAAGCTCAACTCCCACGATATTTAGCCGTGCCTCCACCAGATACTGCGCAACAAGTTAAAAAGGTATACTTAGCCCTCTGCACCGCTTCCTTTATGAAAATCAGTTGAACTATGATATAATGGTGTTTCTCTGTGTGTTAGTTATGCCAAATATTCCGCCAATAAAGATATTTTTATATAGTTGATATCTCCTATTAAGGCATATAAACTTGGTGGTTAAGTTTATATGTGGTTAAAAATGTGCCCATCATTTCTCTTCATGATTTATAATGATATATTTTAAAGTTTTTTTCTGGGGTCTGCATGGGAGTGCTCACTGGTTTCTTAAAATTTTATGTGTATTGGAGTCAATCTTGCAGTTTTCTGTGTGACTGTCCAGATGGGATCTGACAGATTTTTTTTAGTCATGTATTTCTTCATTTAAGTCCTCGAATAATGTGTTGGTTTCTCTCATGATTTTGTAGATTGATGAAGAATCTCTTGTTAAAGTTATCAGTCTGGGATTTGACAAAAACCTGCTGGTTGAATCAATTCATAATAGATTGCAAAATGAGGTAACTTTTTTTTACGTTCTGTTGTCTGCGCATGCCTGTTATGTGCAAATTAACGACCATGACTAATTTATCTGCGCACTGCAGGCAACAGTTGCATATTATTTATTTTTGGATAATAAGAGTCGCACAACAACTGGCTATCTTGGAGCTGGGTATCAAGAAGCTATGGTGAGTTACTGTGTTCACTTGTTTGCCTCCCTCGATTCTGTTTTAATCTTCTGACTGCTGCATGTGCTGTTAGATTATTGATTTCTAATAACTTTGGCATCAAGGAATCGTCATTCTCACCCATTACTCCAAGTGAAACACAAAGTCCAGCTCATGGAAATCGGCAACAACCATATATGGAATCTCCAGTTGGCTTGAGACCACATTTTCCAGCTGATAGGAAATGGGCTCTTGGGCTTCAGGTAATCTATGTTTAGCTTTGTTCTGGTGCTTTTCTTAAGCTCTTTCTTATATATTTCAATTAACATCTTTGGATTCATTTTGACAGTCTCGAGCACATCCAAGAGAAGTTATGACTGAAGTGCTGAAGGCTCTGCAAGAACTGAATGTATACTGGAAAAAAATTGGACACTATAACATGAAATGTAGATGGAGTCCTCCTGGCTTTCCCGGTCAGGAGAATATGAATCATACCAATTATAACTTCAGTGCAGAGCCTATTGAAACCGACGACCTGGGTGACAAGTTAAATTTAATTAAGTTCGAACTTCAGGTAAATTGCAAATCCATCTGTATGCATCCAATGAGAAGTCCTGATGCAAATACAGCAGTGTGATGCATGAGTACTTATGCGTGTCTTTATCCTGATGGTTAAACAGTGTAGCACCCCTCAAAAAAAAAACAGTGTAGCAGACCTTGACCTTTTAGTCACTCGATAAGTATGGCACTCCAAATTGTTCACTAGCAGTCCCTTGCATTTCCATGCACGCTCGTCTATACATGATATTTTTACTAGGAAGTTTATACACAAGATGATAACTCTTCACATATCCTGCATGTCTTTTACTTTGAAATCAGCGTAATAGGTTCAGGAACCTCTTAAAATTGGAATCTTATTTCCATTGTATACACACCCCTGTTGCCATACACCTAATGCTTGCATGCCTCCACTTGATGTCTATTGCAGTCACTATCATATGAAAACTGAAATTCAACTCCCATTATTTGCGTCACCTCTTACTTCAGTTGTGCACTTGATGGTGATCCAGATGTGCCTCCACTCAGCCATAGCTTTACATAATTCACAAACCTATACGATTGAAATCACATGTTCTCTTTATCCGTGCTGCATCCTTCTTAGTTGTCTCTGTATTTCTGATATTGCACTCCATCCGATGCAGCTTTACAAAACAAGAGATGAGAAATACCTTCTGGATTTGCAAAGGGCTAGCGGGCCGCATCTCCTCTTTCTCGATCTATGTGCCGCCTTCCTAGCTCAGCTGAGAGTCCTCTGATACCAGATGTGCCCGAGGAATGTATGTTGTGTCACTCTAAAGAGATGTAAATAGCAAGCTTTCTCCAGCGGATCAAAGTTGTGGCGTATGTAGACATGTGGAGCTGTTGTGTGCTTATTTCGGCGCCTATATGCTGAATTTAGACCTGGCAGGGGCGGGCAAGTGAAGCAAGCACGGAACTATAGCCATCAGGTTATTTCCAGCTGCCGCCAAAGGCACTCCATACAGTACTACTCTGCTGCTGTTTTACTTGCATGTAATTTTTACTGTCTGGGTCTCCAGACCAGACCACGTACACGAATAATTTCTTCAGATTGCAATGGTTAATGAAAGCTGAGCTGCTGACGTGCCACAGACAATCGTATATCAATTTTGTTGTTTATATACTAATAATTCGAGGTGCCTGATCTCTTCTGATGCGTCCATTGATTGCAAAGCAGCATGACACGTCCGTTGAGAATCTTCCATAATAATCGTTCGGTTTAGCGTGGTCAATCAGTACAGCTGTGTCATTGGCTTTAGCGTGGTCAATCAGTACAGCTGTGTCATTGGCTGAGAACAATGCGGCAACCACCATGGAAGGAGGCATGGAGTGTTGCCTAGTAAGCTGCCTTCCAGCGATTTAAAAACGTTCAATTTGTTACTGCAAATGCAAGCATTCTCAGCTTTGGACACCACCACCACGATGGGAGGGCACTTCTTCTACGCGACCGCGACGGCACCATGTTGGTAGTAGGAGAAAACGCCCCATGCAGATACTCTCCATTCGCTTGTTCTTGCTTGGAGTCCACGCACCGGTCATCATCAAGCAAAGCTATTAAAGGCTTGTTAATTTGAACTGTCTTTTTCTCCTTTTGTAAATATCCCCTGCATCGCGTTGCCCCGTTACTGTTGGTTTCAGGAAATGTTGCAAATCCGACGTTAGATTTTGAACACTAAAAATCCAGTGACCAGATTTATCATGCGGAAATAGATGAAATTGCCATGCTTGTGTACAAGGATCCGTATGTTTTAAAGTAAAAACTGCCATGTAGTGTAAAATTTTACCAGAGAAATTGCCATACGGGTGACGTAAGATTTATATTTGGGGTCCTTTGCATTGGCTGAAAATGTCATTTGGGACGGTGCTGTGCTGATTCGGGAAAGAGACCTCAACGCAAGAAAATGGATGGTCTCGAAAACATTCGATCGAAACGAGTGAAGATCGAAGGCAAGTGATCCCGAGAACAAATGGAAGCTAGTAATAAATTCGGCCGCGATCAGCCCCGTTTCGATAAAATCAAGTACGTATACATGAGTAACACGACAGTACAACGCACCAACACCGAACACTCGGTAAATCCCACATCCAGCGAGTAGAATACAACGATTCGTCCCATCCCGGGGAAGGCGTCGAGAGCAGAGGAGCGGCGCCGGCGCTATCTCCTGGCGTGCGCGGCGCCGGCGGGCTGGTCGCAGGAGAAGACCTGCTTCGGGAGCCGCCACGCCTCCGCTGCGCCGAAGCACATGTCGTCGAGCGCCTCGCTGCGGCACCACCGGCACCTGCCCCCACCGCCGCTCGCCACGCACTTGCCGCGCGTCGCCAGATCCCGGCACCCCGCCTCCGCCTCCGCCCTCGCTGACCGAGCAGCAGCCTTGCTCTTGATTCTGCCGGCCGCGGCGGCTGCCGACGCGGCCCCCGAGCAGGCCAGGAGAAGAGCGAGCAGCAGCAGCAGCGCCGGTGATCTGGCCATGAGGTGAGAAGCAGAGACGGTCTGGGACGATTGGGTATCAGTCAGAGGGGAGTCTGAATATTTGGACTCTAGATCGCGATACGGACGGTGGGCCTCTCCTTTCTCTTTGACGGCAAAATGAAGTTGGCGCCTTTTCTCTTCCAGACTCCGGACGTTGGGCCGGCAGATTTTTTTTTGAAAGTATGATGATTTTTATAGCAAATTCGGAAACTATACACCATAATGCAAAAAAATCAAAAGTATCATCCTGTCGGCCTCCTGTTGGCCGAGGAGGGACTTTTCGGCCTACCGTTGGCCGAAGAGGGACTTTTCGGCCAACAGTTGGCCAAAGAGTCCCTCTTCGGCCAACACCTGCTCTACTGTTTCAGAAAATTCATATCAATTAGGATTTTTAGTACTCCCTTCATTTACTTATACAAGGCCACCATGAAAAATACACTTTGCATCTATACAAGGCCACCAACAATAATCGAGACAAAAGTCAATGATATTTTCCTCAAAATAGCAACCTATTTAATATTTGCATGCATGCAGTCATAATGACAGTTCAATCAGCTTTCTATCCCTTCTTTGCATGCATGCTGTGTATTAATAATTTCACTAAATGATAAAAAAGCGGATTTAGAAAGCAAGACATTAAATTTTATCTTGGTACTTGTAATCTGAGTTTGTGGCCTTGTATATAAAAATGGAGGGAGTATTTTAATTTGGTTCATTTTGCATTAGATTAGAAATTTTATGAAGTTTCTGTAGATATCATGTTTGACTAGATTTGAAAGTTTGAATTTGAATTTTCATGAATTTGCTCAAATCACTAGATTGCCTATAATTTGAGCTAGGAGTATTTTTTCAGATGATTCTTTTTGCTACTGGTTCTTTGTGAATTTGCTTATCAGTAGTAATTAATTGGCGAATTTTATTATTATTTAAAATTAGGTTTTTATGAAAACAGTTCTGTTTTAGTGTTTTATAGATTTTATGCTATTTCTTTTAATTTTAATTGCTTTAAATTTTTTCTTTAATTTTTTTGACATATTCTTTTTGTTTCTGTTTAGTTATCAGTAGCTATTTTATTTGTAGTATTTTTTGTATTTTATTTCTTTCATCCTACTAGAAAACTTGTTTTGAGCTTCATAGGAGTTTATATTTAAAAGTGCCTTGTAAAAATTCTGTACAACCATTGCCGTTTTATACATGAAAATAAAATACTTTTCCACAATCTTTTTCCCTCCATTTTCTTTTCCGCCATTTTCTTTGCCGCCATTTTCTTTCCTGCCATTCTCTCCCGCCACACTAAGGAGTGCTGCATCGACGGAGGATGATGATGATGCCTTCATGTGGAGTGTGAAACACTGTGTGAGAGAAGTCATAAGTGTGAAACACTCTGATGATGATGACGAAGCTGCAAACACTTATGACTTCTCTCAGATAGTGTTTCACACTCCACCAGCAGCACCGACGCAGGAGACACAGACCATGTCAGATGATGTTATCTACGATCGTGGACACCATGAGGCTCGTTTTATAAGTTGAGAAGTGAAGATGGCGAGAAAGAAGATGGCGGGAAAGAAGATGACGGGAGAGAATGGCGGGAAAGAAAATGGAGGGAGAAAATGGCGGGAAATAAAATGGAGGGAGAGAATGGCGTAAAAACCTAATTTTAAATAATCCTAAAATTCACAAATTAATTACTACTGATAAACAAAGTCACAAAGAACCAGTAGCAAAAAGAATCATCTAAAAAGAATACTCCTAGCTCAAATTATAGGCAATCTAGTGATTTGAGAAAATTCATGAAAATTCAAATTCAAACTTTCAAATCTAGTCAAACTTGATATCTACAGAAATTTTATAAAATTTCTAATCTAATGCAAAAAGAATCAAATTAAAATACTAAAAATCCTATTTGATATGAATTTTCTAAAAAGTAGAGCAGGTGTTGGCCGAAGATGGACTCTCCTTTTTGGCCAATAGTTGGCCGAAAAGTCCCTCTTCGGCCAACAAGAGGCCGAAAAGTCCCTTTTCGGCCAACAGAAGGCCGACGGGGTGATACTTTTGATTTTTCTCCATTAGGGTGTATAGTTTCCGAATTTGCTATAAAAATCATCATAGTTTTAAAAGAAATCGGGCCGGCACACCAACGATTGGCTAGCTACAACTTTTTTTTTGAAAAACATTGGCGGGCTACAACTTGATTTAGCTACGAGTTCTCCAGTCAAGAAAATAAAAATAAAACTGTGAATTCTAAAATAAAAAAGATGCAAGTTACATTTTGTTTCTCATGACTTAGATGATCCATCGATCAAATCATCGGTACAAACATTAACATCTCTTCAAAATAAGTAAAAATACATTGAGGTCCAACTCAAATAAATAAATACTCCCTCCATCCGGGAATACTTGTCGAAGGAATACATAAAATGGATGTATCTAGATCTAAGATATGTCTAGATACATTCATTTCTCTGACAAGTATTTTCGGACGGAGGGAGTAATATTGAGGTCTCTGAGGATGATCGCCTTCTTCATCCAAAACAGACCAACGACATGTTGTTGCTGCTTCCTCTCCATTGTCCGAATCAACCAGTTGTTGTTGATCACGGATGAAAGTCACCAAGGTCACTAACAAACCATCATCCTAGAGAAGAAACCATTGAAGCCATTGTCAGAATATCAACAGATCCACCATCCAAACCTCTAGATCTCATAGGCATCAGGTTGACATCGAAGCATGCACTGAATTGACGTAGAGGAGTCCGTAAGACCAAATCATAAAGGGAATCCGCCACCACACCGACGAACCCTAACCTCACTGACCAGAGAGATCAGTGGTAATTTATGCCTACGAGCCATTGAAGTCATCCCAGCCTAAATCATCGAGATGGGAGGCTTGAAGAAACTTTATTCACGAGATCAGCGAACATGTAGCCCTACTAAAAGCTCCAAAGTAGGGGAGACTAGAACTCCATCCGATAGATCGAAGCCTCCTGCCCTCCCACTTAGCCCTACTAAAAGCCCCAAAGCAGGGAAAACTAGAACTCCATCTGATAGATTGTAGCCTCCTGCACTCCCACACTGGCGAAGACAGTAGAGGAGGAGGCAAAACGGAAAATTGCGCGGCTGAAGTACGTACCGGCAACCCGCTAGCCTATCAACTAGTGACACTTCATATCGTATATTGACTCTTGTGTTGTATAAAAGGTTTCCACTATTTATGAAATATTGGTATTTCAGTAGCCGGCCCACCACCAGAGTACTACTTTTGTCAGTCTAACATGCCCGAAGTAATGCTTTTTGTTAGACAAGGAAGTGCATGCATCAACCTCTTCTCTCTCCCTTGCAAACAAATTCATAGACTTTATTTCATCTTAGCAAATTAAAAACATTCATATCTTTTCGTATTTGAAATAATTTATATATTTGAATTCTTGACGCCAAGACCTTTAAAACTAGACAGATCTTGGATACATTTCAAACACATTGAAATTTCAACATTTCACATTTCGTATGTGGAACTAACATACTTCACTTGGAAAATGTGAAACAAGCCAATAACATATTTCAGAATTATGAAATAATAACTACAGAAATTGAAATTGTAATATACGATTGTAAAAGTGATTATTTGAAAATGTGAACAGTGTATTTCACATTCCATGCTTGCTATTTCACAATTCGGAAACAACATTTCACTTTTCGCTGGCTTCTTTCGCAAAAATAACACCTATTTTAATTGCACATTTCTCAAATAACCTATTTCACTCTTTTATAATGAATTGTTTCAGAATTCCAAATAATCTGTTTCACAATGATATATTATAATTTCACTTTTCGTGGTTACTAGTTCACAATTCAAAACCTACATTTCACTCTTCACTGGCTTGTTTCCCCAAAAAAAACATATATTTCAGCTGCACATTTCTCAGATGAGCTATTTCACTGTTTTGAAATAAATTGTTTCACATTTCTGAATAATCAGTTTCACGATGATACATTATAATTTCAAATTTCGTGGTTGCTCTTTCACAGTTCAGAAGCTACAATTTTCTTTTCACTAGCCTGTTTTACAAAAAGCACATCTATTTCAGTTGCTCAGTTTCACTGTTTTGAAATTAAATTATTACACATTTCCAAATAATGAGTTTCACAAGTTGACATTTCAGTTTCATGTTTTTTTCACTTCAAAACTGATATTTCACTTCCATTGCCTTGTTTCACAAAAATCACACTTTTTAAGCGAAATAGGTTTGTTTCACATACGAAATGTGACACGTTGAAAATGTAAACGTGTTTGAAATATATCCAAAATTGGTTTACTTCTAAAGGTCTTTGTGCCAGGAGTTCAAATATATAGATTATTTCAAAAACAAGCTTATGTTTTGAAAGATATAAATGCTTTTAGTTGGTCAAGATGAAGAAAGTCCATGGATTTGTTTGCAAGGGAGAGAGAGAAAACAGATGCATATGTGTGTGAGAGAAGAGAGAGAGAGAGAGAGAGAGAGAGTGTTGTTACATCCATGCCTCTGATGTAGGACAAAAGATGTGTGCCAATAGCTGTATTTTTACGTAGTATTCAGTCTGTACAGAAAAAAGGATGAATAATTGCTCTTCATGGACCAAATCTTAAACAAGCTATTCAATGGTGAGATCATTGCCGGCACATGCCGAAACCGCTCAAAAAGACTTAGAGGACGAGGAGGTTGATGCACAAACTCCTTTTTACCGGTGGCGAGAGGTACCGGCGAGGAATCCGTCGTCCGCCTGTGCTTTAAGATCAATACACATGCCACCTATTTGCTCTCATATTTTTCTTATACAAAAGCAATACGTAGCAAAATACATCGGTGGTACCCACCACACCCACGACCTGCTTCATCTCACCCAAACGACCCGTGAGGCTGTGACTCTCTGTCTCTCCCCCTCCCCCCCTCTCTCTCTCTGTCATGGTTGCTCCTCCGGCAACCCGTCACCACCGCAGCTCCGTGCTCCGGCAGCCTGCCGCCACCGCAGCCCCGTGCTTCGGCAGCTCGCCGCCACTTCCGCTTTGTGCTCCGGCAGCTTGTCGCCATAGAAAACCAGATCTGGCCTCCCCTACGCAGCAATGTCCAGATCTGCATGCTCCGGCCGTCATGATGCCACCGATGCGGTGCATAGACAGGGATGAGGGAGTCCTGGACTAAGGGGTCCTCGGACAGCCGGACTATATACTTTGGACGGACTGTTGGACTATGAAGATACAAGATAGAAGACATCCGTATGGGACTCTCCTTTGCGTGGAAGGCAAGCTTGGCGATTCGGATATGTAGATTCCTTTCTCTGTAACCGAATTTGTGTAACCCTAGCCCCCTCCGGTGTCTACATAAACCGGAGGGTTTAGTCCGTAGGACAACAATCATAACCTCATAGGCTAGACTTCTAGGGTTTAGCCATTACGATCTCGTGGTAGATCCACTCTTGTAATACTCATATTCATCAAGATCAATCAAGCAGGAAGTAGGGTATTACCTCCATAGAGAGGGCCCGAACCTGGGTAAACATCATGTCCCCCGCCTCCTGTTACCATTAGCCTTAGACGCACAGTTCGGGACCCCCTACCTGAGATCCGACGGTTTTGACACCGACATTGGTGCTTCCATTGAGAGTTCTGCTGTGATGTCGAAGATAGGCTTGATGGCTCGCCTTGTTGTCAAGGACAACATCACCTCCGGGGGAGCCCTGGCCTCAGGCCAAACCCTCCAGCTGGGCGGCTTTATCATGGCCGCCCGTTCGGCCATCGGGCCAACGATGACTTCTTGGGTCATCGAAAATCGCCTCCGCATCAGCTTAGAATACTCCGAGCAGATGGATCCGACGGAGTTGTCGTCTTTAAACGAACTCCTGGATCACATCGCTGCCTTGGGAGTCATTACGGACTATGATCGTATTGGGCTTAAACCCGATCAGAGAGAGATTGAGTCTCCGCCGATCACCCATCAGATAGTGCTAGTGGAGGAACAACGCGACAATTCTCCCTCTGTATTGAGGACGAATTATGTTCGGATTTCCGAGCTCACAGAGCTGGATACCTGGCCACGGGCAGACACACCTCCTATTCTGAACCTAGAGTCGGACTATGGGCGTGAAAAATTGGTTTATACTCCGGAGCCCGAGCTGCTAAGCTCGGAAATTTCTCAAACTCCGGATCTCAAATTGGGTCAGGGTTCAGATTTAAAGCCACCCACCCACCCAGATACAAGCGACCTTATCCACATCAGACAGCAGTCCCAGGAAACGGTCCATCACTTCTGGACCAGATTCCGCCTTGTCAAGGACAGGATCAAGGACTGCCGCGATGAAGACGCAATCTCATTATTCTGCAAAAACTGCATGGACGAGGGAATCCTCAATGCAATCAATCGCCGTCACGTATCACACTTCGCTGATTTGGCAACAATAGTGCAGAAGTACTGCACAATGGAAAGCGCCTGGAAAACTCAGGCAGCCTCTTGGGAGCCGTCGGTTTCCACTGAACCCCTCGTCCGGACAAATAGGATGCACCCTTGTAGGTCGCCTGATCCAACAAATAAAAAATCGAAGCCCATTACGGGGCGCAGAACCGTTCTGGAGGGATGGCTCGATAGGCCATGCAAAATACACACAACACCGGATGCCGTACCAATCCATAGCCTTCGAGCATGTTGGATACTCCGGCAGGTGGCCAAGAGCGGCGAGGATCTCCTCACCAAAAACACCGCAGAGCAACATCCCACGGAAGACAACAACCCTACATTATTGACAGTCTTCGAGACTTTCGCCTCAAACAATAAGCGCAAAAGGGCACTCCGCGGCCTCGCTGAAGTCTGCCAAGTTGCAACAATAAACCCCTGGAACGACACGGCCATAACTTTCAACGCCAGTGATGAACCAAAATTCAGAACAGTCCAGGCACCTGCCGCATTGGTCCTCAGTCCAATTGTGGACGGCTTTCGACTTGCAAAAGTGCTCATGGAGGGCGACAGTGGACTAAACCTCATTTACGAGGAAACTCTCAACAAAATGGAAATAGACATGAGCCGCATTGAGCAAAGTAATACGACCTTTCGAGGAATTATTCCCAGTCGGGAGGCACGATGTGCGGGAAAAGTAACACTCGATGTGGTATTCGGCACGCCGGAGAATTATTGGCCCGAAGAGATAACCTTTCAAGTGTCCCCTTTCAACAACGGATACAATGCCCTGTTAGGGCGAGACACATTTGCAAGCTTCCAAGCTATACCCCATTACGGGTACATGAAGCTCAAGATGCCCGGGCCCAATGGAATCATCATCTTGCCAGTGATCCGGACATAGCGCTCCGCGCCGAAAACAAAACTGCCGCCTTGGCCCTCGAGGCATTGTCTGAAGCCCTCACGGCCAAAGAATTAACCGCATTGTGCTCAACGATGGATAGGGACGACGTGATACTTGATAAGCAATCCAAATACACCTCCTTTAAACCAGCAGATGAAATAGTCAAATTTCAGGTACACCCAACGGTCTCCATGAAGACAACATCCATCAGGGCATAGCTAGATCCCACGGTCGATGCCACACTGCGGGCGTTCCTACGTGAAAACTGGGATATAATTGCCTAGCACCCTTCTGATATGCCAGGAATCCCATGCAGACTGGTCGAGCATAGCCTAAACATATTGAAGGGATACAAGTTGGTCAAGCAAACATTACGGCGCTTTTCTGAACCCAAACGACAAGCCATGGGAGAGGAGCTAGCCAAGTTACTCGAGGCCGGATTCATCAGAGAGATAAAACACCCGGACTGGCTAGCAAACCTGGTGATGGTACCAAAGAAGGATAAATCCTAGCGCCTATGCGTCGATTTCAAAGACCTCAACAAGGCTTGCCCTAAGGATCCTTTTCCCCTCCCCCGCATTGATCAGATCATCGATGCTACCGCATGACACGACTCACTGTGTTTCCTCAACGCATATTACGGATACCATCAAATCAATATGAAGGAGTCCGATCAAGCCGCAACGACATTTATCACCCCATACGGGACTTTCTGCTTCAACACTATGCCTTTCAGGCTTAAAAACGCCGGTGCCACCTATCAACGCATGATTCAAACATGCCTGGAGAAACAAACTGGCAAGACAGTTGAAGCATACATGGATGACGTAGTCATCAAAACCAGACACGTCGAGTCATTAATAGACAATCCGCGTCTTACATTCGACAACCTCCGAACATATGACATTAAGCTCAATCCGGAAAAATGTGTTTTCGGCGTTCCCACCGGAAAGCTTCTGGGCTTCATCGCTTCCAATAGAGGAATTGAGGCAAACCCAGCTAAAATCCGAGCTTTGTCACAGTTGGCTACGCCAATGGACCTCAAACAAGTCCAAAAACTATCCGAATGTGTGGCAGCTTTGAGCCGCTTTATCTCCAGACTAGGAGAAAAGGCATTGCCACTCTATCGCCTTCTCCGACGCACCGATCACTTTGAGTGGACGGACGAGGCAACGGCCGGATTGGAAGAAATAAAGGCTCTTCTAGCAAGCAACCCAATTCTGGCCGCGCCAAACGTCGGTGAACCCATGTTATTATATATACTGGCCACACATCAAGTTGTGAGTGCGGTACTCATCGTTGAACGAGAGGAGGACGGACACAAATTCTCGCTTCAGAAGCCGGTATACTACGTATCCACTATCCTCACACCATGCAAATCCTGGTACCCTCATTACCAAAAAATAGCATACACAGTTTTCATGGCATCCCGAAAGCTATGACACTACTTTCAAGAGTGCTCAATAACGGTGGCCTCCGAAGTACCTCTCAACGACATAATAAACAACTACGACGCTACGGGCTGGATTGCCAAGTGGGCCATTGAGCTCCTCCCATTCGACATATCATACAAACCGCGCCGGGCCATTAAATCCCAGGTATTGGCCGACTTCATCGCTGAATGGACAGAGGCCGAACTCCCTAAAGAGTACGACACATATTCCAACTAGGTCATGCACTTCGACGGCTCCAAAATGCTGGCAGGATGATACGTCCATTTTGCATCATGCTTTTATATCAATATTTATTACATTATGGGCTGTTATTTCACGTTATGTCACGATACTTATGGATATTCTCTCTTATTTTACAAGGTTTACATGAAGAGGGAGAATGCCGACAGCCGGAATTCTGGGCTGGAAAAGGAGAAAATATTGGAGACCTATTCTGCGCAACTCCAAAAGTCCTGAAACTCCATAGAATATCTTAAAATAAATAAAGAAAAATCATCGCCAAAGATGAAGGCTAGGGGGCCCACACCCTGCTCACGAGGGTGGGGGCGCCCCCCCATGGGGCGCGCCCCCTACCTCGTGGGCCCCCTGGTGGCTCTCCGATGCCCATCTTCTCCTATATGAAGTCTTTCGATGAGAAAAAATAGAAGGCAACCTTTCGGGACGAGACTCTGCCGCCACGAGGCGGAACCTTGGCGGAACCAATCTAGGGCTCCGGCAGAGCTGTTCTGCCGGGGACACTTCCCTCCGGGAGGGGGAAATCGTCACCATCATCATCACCAACGCTCCTCTCATCGGGAGAGGGCAATCTCCATCAACATCTTCACCAGCACCATCTCATTTCCAAACCCTAGTTCATCTCTTGTATCCAATTCTTGTCTCCAAGTCCGGGATTGGTGCTAGTAGGTTGCTAGTAGTGTTGATTACTCCTTGTAGTTGATGCTAGTTGGTTTATTTGGTGGAAGATCATATGTTCAGATCCTTTATGCATATTATTACCCCTCTGATTATGAACATGAATATGCTTTGTGAGTAGTTACATTTGTTCCTGAGGACAAGGGAGAAGTCTTGCTATTAGTAGTCATGTGAATTTGGTATTCGTTCAATATTTTGATGAGATGTATGTTGTCTAACCTCTAGTGGTGTTATGTGATCGTTGACTACATAACACTTCACCATTATTTGGGCCTAGAGGAAGGCATTGGGAAGTAATAAGTAGATGATGGGTTGCTAGAGTGACATAAGCTTAAACCCTAGTTTATGCGTTGCTTCGTAAGGGGCTGATTTGGATCCATATGTTTCATGCTATGGTTAGGTTTACCTTAATACTTTTGTTGTAGTCGCGGATGCTTGCAATAGAGGTTAATCATAAGTGGGATGCTTGTTCAAGTAAGAACAGAACCCAAGCACCGGTCCACCCACATATCAAATTATCAAAGTAACGAACGCGAAACATATGAGCGTGATGAAAACTAGCTTGACGATATTCCCATGTGTCCTCGGGAGCGCTTTTCCTATTATAAGAGTTTGTCCAGTCTTGTCCTTTGCTACAAAAAGGATTGGGCCATCTTGCTGCACTTTATTTACTTTTGTTACTTGTTGCTCGTTAAAGTTTATCTTATCACAAAACTATGTGTTACCACTTATTTCAGTACTTGCAGAGAATACCTTGCTGAAAACCGCTTATCATTTCCTTCTGCTCCTCGTTGGGTTCAACACTCTTACTTATCGAAAGGACTACAATAGATCCCCTATACTTGTGGGTCATCAAGAATCTTTTCTGGCGCCGTTGCCGGGGAGTGAAGCGCCTTTGGTAGGTGGAATTTGGTAAGAAAAAATTTATATAGTGTGCTGAAATTTTCTGTCACTTGTTACTATGGAAAGTAATTGTCTGAGGGGCTTGTTCGGGGTATCTTCACCCCGTCCAGTAGAGCAAAGAGTTGCTCCTCAACCTACTCAACCTACTGAACCTATTGAAAATGAAACTCCTTTTGAGATTCCTTCGGGTATGATGGAAAAACTGCTAGCTAACACTTTTACAGGAGATGGAACAAAGCATCCTGATGAACATCTACACTATGTGGATGAAGTTTGTGGACTATTTAAGCTTGCAGGTATACCCGATGATGTTGTTAAGAAGAAGTCCTTCCCTTTATCTTTGAAGGGAGACGCATTGACATGGTATAGGCTATGTGATGATATGAGATCATGGAACTATAAAAGATTGAAATTGGAATTTCATCAAAAGTATTACCCTATGCATCTTGTTCATCATGATCGCAATTATATATAAAATTTCTGGCCTCGCGAAGGAGAAAGCATCGCTCAAGCTTGGGGGAGGCTTAAATCAATGTTATATTCATGCACCAATCATGAGCTCCCAAGAGAAGTAATTATCCAAAGTTTTTATGCTCGGCTTTCTGACAACAATCGCACCATGCTCGATACTTCTTGTGCTGGCTCTTTTATGATGAAGACTATTGAATTTAAATGGAATTTATTGGATAGAATTAAACGCAACTCTGAAGATTGGGACCTCGACGAAGGTAAGGAGTCAGGTATGACACCTAAGTTTGATTGTGTTAAATCTTTTATGGATACCGATATTTTCCGTAAATTTAGCACTAAATATGGACTTGACTCTGAGATAGTAGCTTCTTTCTGTGAATCTTTTGCTACTTATGTTGATATCCCCAAGGAGAAGTGGTTTAAATATCATCCTCCCATAGAAGTAAAAGTAGCTGCACCTATTAAAGTTGAAGAAAAGACTGTCACTTATACTGATCCTATTGTTCCCACTTCTTATGTTGAGAAACCACCTTTCCCTGTTAGAATGAAGGATCATGCTAAAGCTTCAACTGTTGTTCGTAAAAGCAATATTAGAACTTATACATGTCCTGAGCAAGTCAAAGTAGAACCCAATATTGCTATTGTTAAAGATCTCTTGTCTTATAATATTGATGGGCATGTTATTCAATTCCAGGGTGAAACTGCTAGAATTGCTAAACCTTGTGCTAGAGATAAACATAGACCTGTGGTAAGCGTGCCTGTTATTTCTGTTAAAATAGGAGATCATTGTTATCATGGCTTATGTGATATGGGTGCTAGTGCTAGTGTAATACCCATTGACTTATACAAAGAAATTATGCATGATATTGCACCTGCTGAGTTAGAAGAAATTGATGTCACAATTAAACTTGCCAATAGAGATACTATTTCACCAGTGGGAATTGTTAGAGATGTTGAAGTCTTGTGTGGAAAAACCAAATATCCCGCTGATTTTCTTGTTCTTGGTTCTCCACAAGATAGTTTTTGTCCCATTATATTTGGTAGACCCTTCTTGAATACTGTTAATGCTAAGATAGACTGCGAAAAGAATGTTGTTACTGTTGGCTTGGATGATATGGTTCATGAGTTTAATTTCTCTAAATTTAGTAAACAACATCGTGAGGAAGAATTGCCTAGTAAGGATGAAATTATTGCTCTTGCTTCTATTGCCGTACCTCCTAGTGATCCTTTAGAACACTATTTGCTAGACCATGAAAATGATATGTTCATGAATGAAAGAAGGGAAATAGATGAAGTATTCTTTAAACAGGAACCTATTCTGCAACACAATTTGCCTGTTGAAATCCTAGGGGATCCTCCTCCACCCAAGGGTGATCCCGTGTTTGAGCTTAAACCGTTGCCTAATAATCTTAAATATGCTTATCTTGATGAAAAGAAAATATATCCTGTCATTATTAGTGCTAACCTTTCAGAGCATGAAGAAGAAAGATTATTGAAAACTCTGAAGAAGCACCGTGCCGCTATTGGATATACTCTGGATGATCTTAAGGGCATCAGTCCCACTCTATGTCAACATAAAATAAATTTGGAAGCGGATGCCAAACCAGTTCGTGATCCTCAATGATGCTTGAATCCTAAAATGAAAGAAGTGGTAAGAAAAGAAATACTCAAGGTTCTGGAGGCAGGTATAATTTATCCCATTGCTGATAGTCAGTGGGTAAGTCCTGTCCATTGTGTCCCTAAGAAGGGAGGTATTACTGTTGTCCCTAATGATAAAGATGAATTGATTCCGCAAAGAATTATCACAGGTTGTAGGATGGTAATTGATTTCCGCAAATTAAATAAGGCTACTAAGAAAGATCATTACCCCTTACCTTTTATTGATCAAGTGCTAGAAAGATTATGCAAACATACACATTATTGCTTTCTAGATGGTTATTCTGGTTTCTCTCAAATACCTGTGTCGGCTAAAGATCAATCAAAGACTACTTTTACATGCCCTTTTGGTACTTTTGCTTATAGACGTATGCCTTTCGGTTTATGTAATGCACCTGCTACCTTTCAAAGATGCATGATGGCTATATTCTCTGATTTTTGTGAAAAAAATTTGTGAGGTCATCATGGACGATTTTTCCGTCTATGGTTCCTCTTTTGATGATTGCTTGAGCAATCTTGCTCAAGTTTTGCAGAGATGTGAAGAAACTAATCTTGTCTTGAATTGGGAAAAGTGCCACTTTATGGTTAATGAAGGTATTGTCTTGGGGCACAAAGTTTCTGAAAGAGGTATTGAAGTTGATAAAGCCAAGGTTGATGCTATTGAAAAAATGCCATGTCCCAAGGACATCAAAGGTATAAGAAGTTTCCTTGGTCACTCGTATTTTATAGGAGGTTCATTAAGGACTTCTCAAAAATTTCTCGACCTCTGACTAATTTATTACAAAAAGATGTACCATTTGTCTTTGATGATGATTGTGTAGAAGCATTTGAAATACTTAAGAAAGCATTAGTCTCTACACCTGTTGTTCATCCACCTGATTGGAATTTACCCTTTGAAATTATGTGTGATGCTAGTGATTATGTTGTAGGTGCTATTCTAGGGCAAAGAGTTGATAAGAAATTAAATTTATCCATTATGCTAGTAAGACTCTAGACAATGCTCAAAGAAATTATGCTACTACCGAAAAGGAACTTTTAGCAGTTGTATTTGCTTGTGATAAATTCAGACCCTATATTGTTGATTCTAAAGTAACTATTCACACTGATCATGCTGCTATTAAATATCTTATGGAAAAGAAAGATGCAAAACCTAGACTTATTAGATGGGTTCTCTTGCTGCAAGAATTTGATTTGCATATTGTTGATAGAAAAGGAGCTGAGCACCCCATTGCAGACAACTTATCTAGGTTAGAGAATGTTCTTGGTGACCCACTACCTATTGATGATAGCTTTCCTGATGAACAATTAAATGTCATAAGCACATCTCGTAGCACTCCTTGGTATGCTGATTATGCTAATTATATTGTTGCCAAATTTATACCACCTAGCTTCACATACCAACAAAAGAAAAAGTTTTTCTATGACTTGCGACATTATTTTTGGGATGATCCACATCTTTATAAAGGAGTAGATGGTGTTATTAGACGTTGTGTACCTGAGCATGAACAGGAACAAATCCTACACAAGTGTCACTCCGAGGCTTATGGAGGACAACACGCTGGAGATAGAACTGCACATAAGGTATTGCAATCTGGTTTTTATTGGCCTACTCTCTTCAAGGATGCCCGTAAGTTTGCTTTGTCTTGCGATGCATATCAAAGAATTGGTAATATTAGTAGACGTCAAGAAATGCCTATGAACTATTCACTTGTTATTGAACCATTTGATGTTTGGGGCTTTGATTATATGGAACCTTTTCCTGCCTCTAATGGATATACACATATTTTAGTTGCTGTTGATTACCTTACTAAGTGGGTAGAAGCTATTCCAACTAGTAGTGCTGATCATAACACCTCTATTAAAATGCTTAAGGAACTTATTTTTCCAAGGTTTGGAGTCCCTAGATATTTAATGACTGATGGTGGTTCACATTTTATTCATGGTGCTTTCTGTAAAATGCTTGCTAAATATGATGTCAATCATAGAATCACATCTCCATATCACCCGCAGTCTAGTGGTCAAGTAGAATTGAGCAATAGAGAGCTCAAATTAATTTTGCAAAAGACTGTTAATAGGTCTAGAAAGAATTGGTGCAAGAAACTGGATGATGCATTATGGGCCTATAGGACTGCATATAAGAATCCTATGGGTATGTCTCCGTATAAAATGGTTTATGGAAAAGCATGTCACTTACCTCTCGAACTAGAACATAAGGCATATTGGGCTATTAAAGAGCTCAACTATGATTTCAAACTTGCCAGTGAAAAGAGGTTATTTGATATTAGCTCACTTGATGAATGGAGAACCCAAGCTTATGAAAATGCCAAGTTGTTTAAAGAAAAAGTCAAAAGATGGCATGACAAAAGGATACAAAAGCGTGAGTTTAATGTAGGTGATTATGTATTGCTATACAACTCTTGTTTAAGATTTTTTGCAGGAAAACTTCTCTCTAAATGGGAAGGTCCCTACGTTATCGAGGAAGTCTATCGTTCCGGTGCCATAAAAATTGCCAACTTCGAAGGCACAAATCCGAAGGTGGTAAACGGTCAAAGGATCAAACACTATATCTCAGGTAATCCTATAAATGTTGAAACCAATATTATTGAAACCGTAACCCCGGAGGAATACATAAGGGACTGTTGGGGAACGTTGCAGAAAATAAAATTTTTTTCCTACGGTTTCACCAAGATCCATCTATGAGTTCATCTAAGAAACGAGTGATAGGAGAGAGATGCATCTACATACCACTTGTAGATCGCGTGCGGAAGCGTTCAAGAGAACGGGGTTGAGGTAGTCGTTCTCGTCGTGATCCTATCACTGGAGATCCTAGCGCTGAACGGACGGCACCTCCGCGTTCAACACACGTACGGTCAACGTGACGTCTCCTCCGTCTTGATCCAGCAAGGGGGAAGGAGAGGTTGATGAAGATCCAGCAGCACAACGACGTGGTGGTGGATGCAGCAGGACTCCGGCAGGGCTTCGCCAAGCTACTGCGGGAGGAGGAAGAGGTGTAGCAGGGGGAGGGAGGCGCCAAGACTTAGGTGCGGCTGCCCTCCCGCCCCCTCCTTTATATAGGCCCCCAGGGGGGGCGCCGGCCCTGGAGATCAGATCTCCAAGGGGGGGGGCGGCCAGGGGGGTGGAGTGCCCCCCAAGGCAAGTGGGGTGCGCCCCCCACCCTAGGGTTTTCAACCCTAGGCGCAGAGGGCCCAAGGGGGGGGGGGCGCACCAGCCCACTAGGGGCTGGTTCCCCTCCCACTTCAGCCCACGGGGCCCTCCGGGATAGGTGGCCCCACCCAGTGGACCCCCGGGACCCTTCCGGTGCTCCCGGTACAATACCGGGTGACCCCGAAACTTTCCCGATGGCCGAAACAGCACTTCCTATATATAATTCTTTACCTTCGGACCATTTCGGAACTCCTCGAGACGTCCGGGATCTCATCCGGGACTCCGAACAACATTCGCTTTGCTGTATACTCATATTCATACAACCCTAGCGTCACCGAACCTTAAGTGTGTAGACCCTACGGGTTCGGGAGACATGCAGACATGACCAAGACGGCTCTCTGGTCAATAACCAACAGCAGGATCTGGATACCCATGTTGGCTCCCACATACTCCTCAATGATCTCATCGGATGAACCACGATGTCGAGGATTCAAGCAACCCCGTATACTATTCCCTTTGTCAGACAGTATGTTACTTGCCCGAGATTCGATCGTCGGTATCCCAATACCTCGTTCAATCTCGTTGCCGGCAAGTCACTTTACTCGTACCATAATGCATGATCCCATGACCAGACACTTGGTCACTTTGAGCTCATTATGATGATGCACTACCGAGTGGACCCAGTGATACCTCTCCGTAATACGGAGTGACAAATCCCAGTCCCGATCCGTGTCAACCCAACAGACACTTTCGGAGATACCTGTAGTGCAGCTTTATAGTCACCCAGTTATGTTGTGATGTTTGGTACACCCAAAGCACTCCTACGGTATCCGGGAGTTACACAATCTCATGGTCTAAGGAAGAGATACTTGACATTGGAAAAGCTCTAGCAAAACGAACTACACGATCTTGTGCTATGCTTAGGATTGGGTCTTGTCCATCACATCATTCTCCCAATGATGTGATCCCATTATCAACGACATCCAATGTCCATAGTCAGGAAACCATGACTATCTGTTGATCAATGAGCTAGTCAACTAGAGGCTCACTAGGGACATGTTGTGGTCTAAGTATTCACACGTGTATTACGATTTTCGAATAATACAATTACAGCATGAACAATTATAGCATGAATAAAAGACAACTATCATGAACAAAGAAATATAATAATAATCCTTTTATTATTGCCTCTAGGGCATATTTCCAACAGTCTCCCACTTGCACTAGAGTCAATAATCTAGTTACATTGTGATGAATCAAACACCCATAGAGTTCTGGTGTTGATCATGTTTTGCTCGCGAAAGAGGTTTAGTCAACGGATCTGCGACATTCAGATCCGTATGTACTTTGCAAATATCTATGTCTCCATCTTGAACATTTTCACGGATGGAGTTGAAATGACGCTTGATGTGCCTGGTCTTCTTGTGAAACCTGGGCTCCTTGGCAAGGGCAATATCTCCAGTGTTGTCACAAAAGAGTTTGATCGGCCCCGACGCATTGGGTATGACTCCTAGGTCGGTGATGAACTCCTTCACCCAAATTGCTTCATGCGCTGCCTCCGAGGCTGCCATGTACTCCGCTTCACATGTAGATCCCGCCACGACACTCTGCTTGCAGCTGCACCAACTTATTGCCCCACCATTCAACATATACATGTATCCGGTTTGTGACTTAGAGTCATCCAGATCCGTGTCGAAGCTAGCGTCGACACAACCCTTTACGACGAGCTCTTCGTCACCTCCATAAACGAGAAACATGTCCTTTGTCCTTTTCAGGTACTTCAGGATATTCTTGACCGCTGTCCAGTGTTCCTTGCCGGGATTACTTTGGTACCTTCCTACCAAACTTACGACAAGGTTTACATCAGGTCTGGTACACAGCATGGCATACATAATAGATCCTATGGCTGAGGCATAGGGGATGACACTCATCTCTTCTTTATCTTTTGCCGTGGTCGGGCATTGAGCCGAGCTCAATCTCACACCTTGCAATACAGGCAAGAACCCTTTCTTGGACTGATCCATTTTGAACTTCTTCAAAATCTTATCAAGGTATGTGCTTTGTGAAAGACCTATGAGGCGTCTCGATCTATCCCTATAGATTTTGATGCCTAATATGTAAGCAGCTTCTCCAAGGTCCTTCATTGAAAAACACTTATTCAAGTAGGCCTTAATGCTGTCCAAGAATTCTATATCATTTCCCATCAAAAGTATGTCATCTACATATAATATGAGAAATGCTACAGAGCTCCCACTCACTTTCTTGTAAACGCAGGCTTCTCCATAAGTCTGCATAAACCCAAACGCTTTGATCATTTCATCAAAGCGAATGTTCCAACTCCGACATGCTTGCACCAGCCCATAAATGGATCGCTGGAGCTTGCATACTTTGTTAGCATTCTTAGGATCGACAAAACCTTCCGGCTGCATCATATACAGCTCTTCCTTAAGATAACCGTTAAGGAATGCCGTTTTGACGTCCATCTGCCATATCTCATAATCATAGTATGCGGCAATTGCTAACATGATTCGGACGGACTTAAGCTTCACTACGGGAGAGAAAGTCTCATCGTAGTCAACCCCTTGAACTTGTCGATAACCCTTAGCAACAAGTCAAGCTTTATAGATGGTGACATTACCATCTACGTCCGTCTTCTTCTTAAAGATCCATTTGTTTTCTATTGCTCGCCGATCATCGGGCAAGTCAGTCAAAGTCCATACTTTGTTTTCATACATGGATTCTATCTCGGATTTCATGGCTTCAAGCCATTTGTTGGAATCTGGGCCCGCCATCGCTTCTTCATAGTTCAAAGGTTCATCGTTGTCTAACAACATGATTTCCAGGACAGGGTTGCCATACCACTCTGGTGTGGAACGTGTCCTCATGGACCTACGAAGTTCAGTAGCAACTTGATCTGAAGTACCTTGATCATCATCATTAATTTCCTCTCCAGTCGGTGTCGGCCTCACAGGAACATTTTCCTGAGCTGCACTACTTTCCGGTTCAAGAGGTAGTACTTCATCGAGTTCTACTTTCTTCCCACTTACTCCTTTCGAGAGAAACTCCTTTTCCAGAAAGGATCTGTTCTTGGCAACAAAGATCTTGCCTTCGGATCTAAGGTAGAAGGTATACCCAATGGTTTCCTTAGGGTATCCTATGAAGACGCATTTTTCCGACTTGGGTTCGAGCTTTTCAGGTTGAAGTTTCTTGACATAAGCATCACATCCCCAAACTTTTAGAAATGACAGCTTAGGTTTCTTCCCAAACCATAATTCATACGGTGTCATCTCAACGGATTTAGACGGTGCCCTATTTAAAGTGAATGTAGCTGTCTCTAGAGCGTATCCCCAAAATGATAGCGGTAAATCGGTAAGAGACATCATAGATCGCACCATATCTAATAGAGTGCGATTACGACGTTCGGACACACCGTTACGCTAAGGTGTTCCAGGCAGCGTGAGTTGTGAAACGATTCCACATTTTCTTAAGTGTGTACCAAATTCGTGACTTAAATATTCTCCTCCACGATCTGATCGTAAGAATTTTATCTTTCATTCACATTGATTCTCCACCTCATTCTGAAATCCCTTGAACTTTTCAAAGGTCTGAGACTTGTGTTTCATCAAGTAGACATACCCATATCTACTCAAGTCATCAGTGAGAGTGAGAACATAATGATATCCTCCGCGAGCCTCAATGCTCATTGGACCACACACATCAGTATGTATGATTTCCAATAAGTTGGTTGCTCGCTTCATTGTTCCGTAGAACGGAGTCTTGGTCATTTTGCCCATGAGGCATGGTTCGCATGTGTCACATGATTCATAATCGAGAGACTCTAAAAGTCCATCAGCATGGAGCTTCTTCATGCGCTTGACACCAATGTGACCAAGGCGGCAGTGCCACAAATATGTGGGACTATTGTTATCAACTTTACATCTTTTGGTATTCACATTATGAATATGTGTAACATTACGTTCGAGATTCATTAAGAATAAACCATTGACCATCGGGGCATGACCATAAAACATATCTCTCATATAAATAGAACAACCATTATTCTTGGATTTAAATGAGTAGCCATCTCGTATTAAACAAGATCCAGATACAATGTTCATTCTCAAACTTGGCACTAAATAACAATTATTGAGGTTCATAACTAATCCCGTGGGTAAATGTAGAGGTAGCATGCCGACGGCGATCACATCGACCTTGGAACCATTCCCGACACGCATCGTCACCTCGTCCTTCGCCAGTCTCCGCTTATTCCGCAGCTCCTGCTGTGAGTTACAAATATGAGCAATGGCACCGGTATCACACACCCAGGAGTTACTACGAGTACTGGTAAGGTACACATCAATTACATGTATATCACATATACCTTTAGTGTTGCCGGCCTTCTTGTCCGCTAAGTATTTGGGGCAGTTCCGCTTCCAGTGACCCTTCCTTTTGCAATAAAAGCACTCAGTCTCAGGCTTGGGTCCATTCTTTGACTTCTTCCCGGCAACTGGCTTACCGGGCGCGGCAACATCTTTGCCGTCCTTCTTGAAGTTCTTCTTACCCTTGCCCTTCTTGAACTTAGTGGTCTTATTGAGCATCAACACTTGATGTTCTTTCTTGATTTCAACCTCTGCTGACTTCAGCATTGAAAATACTTTAGGAATGGTCTTCACCATCCCCTGCATATTGTAGTTCAGCACAAAGCTCTTGTAGCTCGGTGGGAGCGACTGAAGGATTCTGTCAATGACCGCCTCGTCCGGGAGGTTGATCTCCAGCTGGGACAGGCGGTTGTGCAACCCAGACATTTTGAGTATGTGCTCACTGACAGAGCTGTTTTCCTCCATCTTACAACTATAGAACTTGTCGGAGACTTCATATCTCTCGACCCGGGCATGAGCTTGAAAAACCAATTTCAGCTCCTCGAACATCTCATATGCTCCGTGTCGCTCAAAACGCTTTTGGAGCTCCGGTTCTAAGCTGTAAAGGATGCCGCACTGAACGAGGGAGTAATCATCAGCACGTGACTGCCAAGCGTTCATAACGTCTTGGTTCTCTGGGATGGGTGCTTCACCTAGCGGTGCTTCTAGGACATAATCTTTCTTGGCTGCTATGAGGATGATCCTCAGTTCCGGACCCAGTCCGAATGGTTGCTGCCATCATCTTTCAGCTTGGTTTTCTTTAGGAACGCGTTGAAGTTCATGTTGACATGAGCGTTGGCCATTTGATCTACAAGACATATTTTGCAAAGTTTTTAGACTAAGTTCATGATAATTAAGTTCATCTAATCAAATTATTTAATGAACTCCCACTCAGATTGACATCCCTCTAGTCATCTAAGTGTTACACGATCCGAGTCGACTAGGCCGTGTCCGATCATCATGTGAGACGGACTAGTCATCATCGGTGAACATCTCCATGTTGATCGTATCTTCCATACGGCTCATGTTCGACCTTTCGGTCTCTTGTGTTCCGAGGCCATGTCTGTACATGCTAGGCTCGTCAAGTTAACCCTAAGTGTTTTGCATGTGTAAAACTGTCTTACACCCGTTGTATGTGAACGTAAGGATCTATCACACCTGATCATCACGTGGTGCTTCGAAACGACGAACTTTAGCAATGGCGCACAGTTAGGGGGAACACTTTCTTGAAATTATTATAAGGGATCATCTTATTTACTACCGTCGTTCTAAGTAAACAAGATGCATAAACATAATAAACATCACATGCAATTATATAATAGTGACATGATATGGCCAATATCATATAGCTCCTTTGATCTCCATCTTCGGGGCTCCATGATCATCTTCGTCACCGGCATGACACCATGATCTCCATCATCATGATCTCCATCATCATGATCTCCATCATCATGATCTCCATCATCATGATCTCCATCATCGTGTCTTCATGAAGTTGTCACGCTAATGACTACTTCTATGGCTAACGCGTTTAGCAATAAAGTAAAGTAATTTACATGGCGTTCTTCAATGACACACAGGTCATACAAAAAATAAAGACAACTCCTATGGCTCCTGCCGGTTGTCATACTCATCGACATGCAAGTCGTGATTCCTATTACAAGAACATGATCTCATACATCACAATATATCATTCATCATTCATCACAACTTCTGGCCATATCACACACATGACAATTGCTGCAAAAACAAGTTAGACGTCCTCTAATTGTTGTTGCATCTTTTACGTGGCTGCAATTGGGTTCTAGCAAGAATGTTTTCTTACCTACGAATAACCACAACATGATTTTGTCAACTTCTATTTACCCTTCATAAGGACCCTTTTCGTCGAATCCGCTCCAACTAAAGTGGGAGAGACAGACACCCGCTAGCCACCTTATGCAACTAGTGCATGTCAGTCGGTGGAACCTGTCTCACGTAAGCGTACGTGTAAGGTCGGTCCGGGCCGCTTCATCCCAAAATACCGCTGAAGCAAAATAAGACTAGTAGCGGCAAGCAAGTTGACAAGATCTACGCCCACAACAAAATTGTGTTCTACTCGTGCAATAGAGAACTACGCATAGACCTAGCTCATGATGCCACTGTTGGGGAACGTTGCAGAAAATAAAAAAATTTCCTACGGTTTCACCAAGATCCATCTATGAGTTCATCTAAGAAACGAGTGATAGGAGAGAGATGCATCTACATACCACTTGTAGATCGCGTGCGGAAGCGTTCAAGAGAACAGGGTTGAGGTAGTCGTTCTCGTCGTGATCCTATCACCGGAGATCCTAGCGCCGAACGGACGACACCTCCGCGTTCAACACACGTATGGTCAGGTGACGTCTCCTCCTTCTTGATCCAGCAAGGGGGAAGGAGAGGTTGATGAAGATCCAGCAGCACAACGGCGTGGTGGTGGATGCAGCAGGACTCCGGCAGGGCTTCGCCAAGCTACTGCGGGAGGAGGAAGAGGTGTAGCAGGGGGAGGGAGGCGCCAAGACTTAGGTGCGGCTGCCCTCCCTCCCCCCTCCTTTATATAGGCCCCCAGGGGGGGGCGCCGGCCCTGGAGATCAGATCTCCAAGGGGGGCGGCGGCC